>NC_141605.1:47906814-48094314 GCF_047967505.1 Dipteris shenzhenensis | reverse complement strand
TCATATTCTGATGCACACAATTTTTTTAGATGGTGCAAAAAGGCATGATATTCATATAAATCATGCCTTATCATTTGATTTAAAATGTAACATTATGCCATTTGTATTTGACAATCCAAAGATGAAGGGAACCCCTATACATGCTTTTTATATTTTCTCATGTAATTGGTAAACCACTGTACGTGCTTACATTTTCAATCTTAAAATTGTGACACTCCTTCATAAATCTACATTTATAAATTATGTCAAGTTTCTATTTTGTAAATCCCCTCATGCACATAAATAGCATGTAGTCCCACATTAACAAGATACCCCTCAATGTACTAAATTTCTATGTTACATGTTTATGAGTGACCCTCGTCGTAATTGCCAAACCCAATGGGTCACATTAAAATAGTCCTTAACTTTGGACTACTGAATTTCAAGGACTGTGACACATAAACCCCCTTTCAAATACTTTCTATTTCAAGCAATTATTTTATGAGACATTTAGATTATTTCTTTGCTTGCTTGATTTTCCTACTGCTTCAACAAATTATCGCTCGCTTTTTTCTACTTTATCTATTAACTGCCTCTTGGAGGAGGAGGGAGGAGGTAGGAGGAGAAGGGAGGAGAAGGGTGGAGGAAGAGGGAGGAGGGAGGAGGAGAAGGAGAAGGAGGAGAAGGAGAAGGAGAAGGAGGAGGAGAAGGAGAAGGAGAAGGAAGAGGGAGGAGGAGAAGGAGAAGGAGAAGGAGGAGGGAGGAGGACGGAGGAGAACGGAGGAGGAGGAGGAGGAGGGAGTAGGAGGAGGAAGTACAAGGGTAGGGAGTGCAAGGGTAAGGGCATGCTAGAACATGATAGTGTAATAGAGCATGGATGCAATGGAGATCAATCACATGAACACAATAGTGAGCTTGAACACTAAACCCCAAAGAGTGGGAGCTTCATTCCATTGAGAGATATTTATACATGTTGGTCTATACACAATCCATAGGTACCTCCATGGTGGGACCTCTTTTGTAGGAGACCTTTTGGACAAGAGTTCCTCCACTTTTGGGGGGGACCTTTTAGGTCTCTACACAAAGTGGGGGGACCTTTTGGGTCTCTACACAAAGTAGTCTTTCTCTCTCTAGATTTAGTATTTCTCTCTCTAGATCCTGATGTTGCAAGTATGATTGGATCTTTTCTAGAGAGTATTTTGGCTTCCTCATCCTTTAAGATTCCTCATACCATATTTTAGGCTCAAGATATTACAAGAAAAGCTTTGCCACTACTCTACACACACAATGCTCTCATCGTTGTTGCCCTAGACTGCACTTCTGGCCCTTATTGCCACAAGGTTAACACTAGTTTGTTTTGTGTGCCCTCCACTTACACCTTAATCTTCTAGAGTTAATAATAGAAAGGTGCTCTCAATTGATCCGGTCCCCACAGACTTTAAACAACAATGTATACCTCTATTTCATCTTGTTTTGCTGAAGGTTGTGGCTACATATCGAGTAGATAAGAGATGGAAGAAACCTTTAGAAACCTTAATGAGGCCTTAATAAGGTTAAGGTTTTCAAAACTCACAAGTGATGACATGTGGTCAATAGGTGTGTTGACAGAGCAAAATAGAATGGCCTGGTGTAATTTTTTTGCTGCATGGTGGCATCAATCAGCTCCAATTTGTGGACATATTGTTGAAGATGGCTATGAGATCTAGCAACAACAAGCGTGGAGGTGTGTAGCATCACTAAAGCACCAACAAGTAGCTTGAAGGGCCACATGATCAATAGAAAAAATAGGAAAAATGTGCTTTCTTGCTAGAATGGGGGTGTGTATGGAAGCAGTAGCTTGATTGACTACTAGTAGAGAATTGAGGTATTTATATAAACCTTATATCCCTTATGTATTTTTATTTTCTATAATGCCATGAGAAAATAAAACCCTTCTCTTGAAGGAACATGCTATCTCACAAATTTCTTAGTGAACTCCCTGAGTCTACAGAGAGAAATATATGACACTATTTTGTTGAGAATTGTGGTACCATGAGCATGAGACTAGATGCAAGGTATAAGTAAAAGTGTGAAGGCAAGAACATGCTGCCACATGGGGATGCGTCAATTTTACGAGCAAAAACCTATGAGCAGGTTTATCCGAGCGTGTTTTTCAAGAGATTTTTAAAAATGTTTTTCTTTAGGAAACATGGTTTTTACACTTTTATTTTCACTAGAACTAGATCCCTTTATCATAAAAATATACAGACTAGTCACTCATTCATTTTTACACAACATAATTTTCTTATTTAGAGACATCCCTTTGTACCCCTGTTATTACCTTAAAAAAGTGTTGACTCCTTTAAGAAACATTCCTCATAATCACTCTCAATGTAATAATACTATGCATATATAATTACTTATTAACACATTTATATCATATGGCAATATCTTTTTAGTGTTTTTATAGCATATTTATGGACATGTTTCTAAAGAAGTTTAAATTACTATAAATAAGTATTAACTTGGGCTTATATATCACTCTCATAAAATACATGTAATATTTAATACTATATATGAAAGATTTTCCAAAATATAACTTCATAGATGTGCTCAAATGGGGTGTTCCGATCAATTTGAGTGGTTGAATGACTATATTTGGACATTGGGTATGAAAGTTATGTCACTTTTAAAAGTGCTGTCCAAGGTAGTTTCGCCAGCGAAACTACCTTGGGAGACTTGCTTCAAAGGGGTTTCGCTGGCGAAACTACCTGGATGGCTTGCTTCAATGAGTTTTATTTGAAGAAACTCTTTCATGAAGATAGGTTGAGAGAGGGTTTTCAATGTCACCCCCTATTAAGTAAAAGTTGTAAGAAGGATCATAAGGGAATTTTCATAGAGAAGTCTACTCTACATGTGGGTTTCTTCAAAAGCCATCCCATTATGCTCTCACCATTCCTACAGATTCACCTAAAGATTTTTGTATAAAATAGGCATAGCTATAATACTTTGCATATTTCTAAGTGAAACTATGTTTTCTTCTGATCGATTTTTGCCATATTTATGCATAGTTGGAAGCTTTTTTTTTCCTTCGCTCGAACGCTCGGAAGATTTCGCTCAGAAAATGCTCATCCCCGCCACATGGCAAGGATGATTTAACCCACATGTGAACAAGACGAGGAGCAAGCAATGCAAGTTTGTACCCCACTCCTATAAAAGGGAATTCATTCTCATCCAATAATATAAAAGGATTCTTTGTCTCACATGTAAGCAAGCAATGCACAAGCCCACTCCTATAAAAATTAGGTTTGCATGCATTAATAGTCTCTCTATGAGTGCAAGTCTCAATCTTGTAACCTCATGGAACTGGAGCCCTATGCTTAATTATCTTAGCGTTCCATCATCATGTGTGCATTCAAGTAGCATCCACAAGGATGCAATATATCCATATTTTTAGGGTTTGAAATGATTAGCTTTTAGTCCTATCATCCTAGCTTCAATTTCTAGAAGTTCCAAACAGCAAGGCTCTATAGGGTCTAAAAAGTAAGGATGTGACATTTCCCTATTTTTTGGGGTTGATATGGCAATGGTTTTAGCTGGCTTGAAGTTCTAATGATATTAGCAAAAGCTTGCTAAAGGGCTAATCCACCCATGTCCTCACTACAAGGTATTGGCCACTTTTTGATGCATATTTCAACAAAAAGACATTGGAAATATTTTATGGTTGTGTTGAGAAACATTGTTATGGTCATTGGTACGTCCATCAAAAAAGCTTCGTCGGTATAAGTATCGGGTCTTGACAACAATAACTGATAGCATCAAGCATTGATGCTTGTTTTTATTTTATTTATTGAAATTTGGAGTAGAATGGGGCTCATTTCAGGCCTATTTGCCCCATTGTATATCATGGATTACAAAATTTCCCTTCAAATAGGGTGACACAAAAATAAATACATGCCAAAAGAGCTACGAAATTGCAAATGGTCAAAATTCCAACATCATGTATTACAAAATCTCCCTTCCAAATAGGGTAGTACAAAAATGAATACAAGCCAAGAGAGATGGAATTAAAGGAAAGCATGTAGTTTTGACATCAGAGTACTATCATACAAGGGTGTTGATTGAGAATCCTGCATGATGCTCTTAGACTCAAGCATCACATGTACATGTGATGTCATGTGTCTAACAATTGCATCCTTCATGTCATCCATACCGTCATCTCAAATATCAGGGAGACTCTCCTCATCTCAGACATTAGGAAATCCATCCTCAAGCTCCAAGGATGGTGGTCCATGCCTCTCTCCAGCAGTCCGTGAATCTTGTTTAAAACTCTCAGACTGCATGGCCAAGTATTACTTTATCTATTTTGTTTTCTAAGTATTTGATTTCGTTTTTGGTTCTTTGCTAAGCCCCTTTTCATGTTTCTCTCAAGTTTTTGGCATCCATGAATGAAAAAATGAGATTTCTTGGAAAGTTTTCTCCAAGAATAATAACTCTTGCTTTCTTGCATCTCCTTTGCCTTGCTTTTGTCTCATTTTCTTGCTTTCTATGTTTTTTTGAATACCTTTGTAGTGCGTTGCTCTCTTTCCGTTGCTACTCATGTGATTCTTATGAAAAATGTTCTTTTTTTTTTGCTTTTTAGGAATCCACCTCAAACCCTAATCCACCCCATACCCAGCAATCATTTATCTACGTAAGAAACTATTTATTCCTTTCTTTTAGTTCATGTTTTCTCTTATCTTGGCCATTCGCAATGCCTTAAGTGTTAAAAAATGAGATGGGGGTAGGACTTTTCATTTCCTTAAGTGTGAAACAATGAGATGGGGGTAGGACTTTTCATTTCCTCTTTCCTTTTCCTAGATTCCATCCCTCTTTCCCTCTTCTCTTTCCCTCTTTCCTCTCCATCCCTCTTCTCTTTCCAACATTCCATCCCTCTTCTCTTTCCTACATTCCAATTCCTCTCTCTTCCCATTTCCCTCTCATCCCTCCTCTCTTTCCTACATTCCATCCCTCCTCTCTTTCCTGCATTTCATCCCTCTTTCTCTTTCTTGCTTCTCTTTCCCTCTTTCCCTCTTTCTCCCTTTCCTGCTTCTCTTTTCCTCTTTTCCTCTTTCCCTCTTTCTCTCTTTCCTCTTGATCCATGTTCCATTTCCCTCTCCATCCCTCCTCTCTTTTCCTACATCCCATCCCTCTTCTCTTTCCTGCATTCCATCCCTTTTTCTCTTTCTAATGTTCCATCCCTCTTCTCTTTCTCTCTTTATCTCTTTCTCTCTTTTACTCTCCATCCCTCCTTTACTCTTACCCTCTTCTCTTTTCATCTTTCCCTCTTTCTCACTTCTCCTCTTCATCCCTCTTCCATATCTCTTTCCTTGTCCATCCCTCTTATCTTTCCCTTTTTCCCTCTACCATACCACTTAGCCCATCTACCATACCATTAATCCCTTCACTCTTTCTTTTTCTCTCATTCCCCTTGTCCCTTCCAAAAGTCAGTCCATCTACCATACCACTCAGCCTTTCCCCTTTCTCTTTTTCCCTTTCCAACATTCAGCCCATCTCTCTTTCCCTTTCCCTCATTTTCTTTTCCCTCTTTCCCTCTTTTCCTCTTTCTCTTTATTTCTCATTCCAAAATCGAGTCCATCTCTTGACAAAATTTAGCCCATCCCCTCTCTCCCTCTTTCTTTTTTGCCCTCTTTCCTTTTTTCCCTCTTTCCCTTTTCCTCTCTCCCTTTCTCTTTTCTTATTTCCTTCTTTCCTTCTTTTCCCTCTTCACTTTCCCTCTTTCCTCTTTTCCTCTTCCCTATTCTCTTTCCCTCTTTCCCTCTTTCCCTCTTTTCTTGTTTCCAGAATGCAACCTATCCCCTTTTAAAATTCATCCAATACCCTAAATTCCGTTTTCATTATCATCTTTTCCCTCTTTCCCTTTTTTAATCTTTCCAACGTTTAGTGCATCCTCTCTTCCTCTTTCCCTCTTCCCTTTCCCTCTTTCCCTCTTCTCTTCCACTTTTCTCTTTCACTCTTTCCCTCTCCATCTCTCTTCTCTTTCCTTGTTCTCTTTCCATATTTTTCCTCTTCTCTATCCCTCCTTTCCTCTTCTCTTTCCTCCTCCATCCCCATTCCTCTTCTCTTTCCCGCTTTTTTTCTTATCTTTATCTCTTTTCCTCTTTGCCTCTTTCCCTCTTCTCTTTCCTGCATTCCATCCCCCCCCCCTCTCTCTCTCTCTCTCTCTCTCTCTCTCTCTCTCTCTCTCTTTGGGTTTCTCTCATGCTACCACCTGTTGCTATCCCAAATCAAACTATCACCGTAGCACTAGAAGTCCAACCACCCAATCTAGTGCCATCACCTTCATCATCAAGCTCCTCTCTCCTAGGAGGTGCCCCTGGGTGCTCCATGGATTGGTCAAGGTCTTGCAGTAGAGCTTGGATTTCCCGAACTATAGAGACTCTCTACGTCAAGACTATATTCTTCTCTCACAAGCCATTGTAACTTGGGTTTTTTGGTTTTCAAGGCCTTGATCTATTCCTCTTGTTAAACCATGAGCTGCCATTGTGAAGCAATGGTATCCTGAGCCACGTTCAAAAGTGCTCATTGCTTCATTGTACTTGTACAGAGCTTTGTCATGGTCATTTCGAAGCTACTTATCAGCTACCTCTAGTCAAGTATGCTTCTCATCAATCTTCTTTTCTCTTTCTATGAGGAGTTCCACCAAATCATGGTACTAGCCTTGATCTCACAAACATGTTGTGAGTGATCCTAGAATTCATATAATAGTTTGCAATAGTGCCCATGTGTGTGCTACATGACGGACTATTTGAGCAGCCTCCATCACAGACTCCCATAGTTTGTTGCCACAACTAACACCCACTACTTGTGGGATTGTAGATCTTCTAAGTAGAAAAGAAGGTTAATACCCTCACTTGACAATATAGCTCGAGGGGGAGGGATTTGAAATATTTGTTGGGTTGCTAAGGGAAATGATCTCATAACTCATCGAGCTGGTGGTTGTTCTATGTGTTCCTCCTCCTCATCTATAATTTGAACCTCCTTCTTTCATTGCTCTAAATCACCAGTTGAGGTAGTTGCCCCCTGAGGTAGATTGTGTGATCCATGCATTTGTTGCATCATTGTGGAGTTTAGCGGCCATCATTGTGGAGTTTACTGGCCCCATGGTTGACTCGGGCAACCCTTGTCTCCACATCCCCAAAGGAGCTACAATGACTATTATGTATATGCCTGATTTATTATTAGCAATCATGGGGTTGCCTTGGACTTCTATTTCTGCCTCACTTATTATTTTCCTAAATTTGGTTGCAGCTTCTTTTGAGCTCGTGGGACAACCGTTGTGGTTGGTGGGTTGAATATTGTTGTGGGCTCAGGGTTGGGCCCAACATTTTCTTCTTTGCCCTAATTAACCAGTGGCACCTCTGCCATTTTGACAATATCAATGGTCTTCCCTATCATTGTATTATGCTTAAGGCTAAACAGCTTCTCATCTGCATCCTCGGAATCTCCTTCTAGTCCTCTTTTCCTGGACTGTCCAATTTGTGGCATCCTTGCTAGTGTTCTCCCCTATAGTGCCCTACTGCTACTTTGGTGAATTTGACTTTTGTGGTGGAGAAGGTTGTAACTCAAGTTCATAGAAGAAGTCAGGGGGATAAACATATCTTGTTCAGGCTTACTATTCGGGGATGAGGCAATAATGATGGTGGTAGGAGGGTCCTCCATTGAGCCAGTTTTTCATAAGAATTTTGGAACAAGGGGATGTGCAACCCCTGCTCAAGATCTTGTGACTACTACATTAGACTCCTCCACTATGGAGCTAGCCTCATCCATTATTATTGATCCTTTTACTTCCTTTTAGTTGTTGCTTCTTTTCTCACTCCTATAGAGGCTTCCTCATGTTTTCTCAGTGCACCACCAATAATCATCAATTGTGGGGCTGTTTCTTCAAGCCTTGGAGCCCCTGGCCATTCCATAGCCAAATCATACATAGGTGTGGGCCAAGCTTAGAGGAGCTTGATGTGCCATGCACACTCCCTTTATCTACTTATTGAAGGTCTCTATAAAGATATCAAGCCAGTTGATTTGGACTTTATCTTCGTAGGCAGCAAGTTTTTTGGCCATAAATTTTTGGGGAATATAATATGGGTTCTTCTTCATCCCAATGTACTCCATTAGAAACCTATAAATGGTTGAGCATCGGCATCCTTGGCCTTGCTAATCAAATAGCCCTGTAACTAGTGGGAGGTATGATCCTCGAAGTGCCTATCTGGCAATGAGCTACCATTGTCTGTTGCTCCTTCTTTGAGTGCCCTACTAGCCTTGAGGCCAATTTAAAGACTTCTGCATAGAATCATCCATCGACATGGATTCTCTATCCGAGCACACATGTATCTACCTCATAGGAGTTAAGGATCTCATATATGACCCTGAGGCTCCACATATATTCCCATTGCAAGTTCACCATGTCTAGGATCTTGTTCATCTTCAGCCTCTTTACCGTGAGCACTAGTCGTGAGCACTAGTCGCTCGATTGTATAGGGCCAAGGCCATGGTTGTGGTGGGAGAGGGAAGAACAAGGAGATAGAGAGTACAGTGTAACCGAATTTACTAAGGGAGTTGTGAGTGTAGATGCAGGCATGAAGACTAAGAATGAGGGAGATGAAGGTGATGTGTTGCAATGTAGTGCATGAGTCATTGCTGATGATTTGCTGCTAATTCAAGCATCCCATGTGATTCCTTGGCTAGATCCAACTGACTATAGACCTCATGAGTAGTGCCAGTAATGGTGAGTTTAAGAGACTCGCTTCCATGTGGCATTCGATTAGGCCTTTGTGCACTATCCACCACTATAACTAAACTCATTGTGGCACTATGGTCACTTTGCCTTTCAGATCAATTAATTCAATGTAACATTATCATGAACTTCCACCAACTTATATGGACCATCCCAACCAGATTTGAAATTAGTCTCCATCTTATCATCTCTTATATTGTATAACAACACAAGTGTACCCTTATTCAGATTTTTGAGCACAATGTACCTATAATGCCAAGCCTTCCTCCTCCTTTTACTTAGCTGATATGTCCACGCAACTCTCAAGCACAATTCTTCTAATTGAGCAAGTTGTTCTAGTTTTTATTGCACTACCTAAGGCTCCTCTAATTCATGTTTAGGAGCAACACATAAACTCGAGACTAGAAACTCAATTGGAACAATAGCTTGTAACCCCAAGGCCATACAGAAGGGAATAAGAGTGGTTGTGATCTTATAAGTAGTTTTATATGCACCACAATGCTACATGCAATTTGGTATCCCAATCGGTACAATTAGAATTGAGAGTCTTTTTAAGCACAAGCTTTAAAGTTTTGTTAGTCAACTCGCCTTGTCCATTACATCTAGGGTAATAAGTAGTAGCCATTGGATGAAGAATCATGAATTCCTTTGTCAAGATTTTGAATATCTCATTCATGAAATGAGTTCCTTGATCACTTACAAACTCAATAGGAAGTTGTATCTACAAATTATGTTCTCAAAGAGAAACTTAGGAATAGTGTGAGCCGAGTTATCTTTGACAACTATGGATTTAGCCCACTTGGTAGCATAATTAGCTCAACAATAACGTATTTATTTTGACTTTTAGTTTTTTGAAAGGACTAATGAAGTCACGGACCCAACATTGAATTGCTTTTGAAGGCTCACTCAATTGCAAAGGCATATAATTAGGCAAAAGCATCCTTCCTGTATGACAAGCATCATAGTAAATAGTAAAGGTACGTGCATTCCAAGATAGTGTGCTCCACCACAATCTTGCTTGCAACGCTTTTGAAACTATAAGATCACCTTCAAAATGACCTCTTGCAAGACCCTCATGA
The DNA here is from genome assembly GCF_047967505.1 of Dipteris shenzhenensis. NCBI lineage: Eukaryota > Viridiplantae > Streptophyta > Polypodiopsida > Gleicheniales > Dipteridaceae > Dipteris > Dipteris shenzhenensis. The sequence continues at coordinate 48,084,483 of NC_141605.1, read as the reverse complement.
GCCTCAGTGAGCACCATAGTGCACTTCTGCAAGCAAATCCACCAATGTATTACACCATCAACACATTAGTGATACAACTAACCACCAATTGAACTGTATTTCTAGGACTTGATAGCAATTTTCTTGTGTTTATCTTTTGTCATTTGCTAAGGAAAAGTATCCTTAACTCAATTGAAAAGCAACTTGTCATCATACTCAATTTCATTGAAATCAACAACAAAGAGCTTAGCATTAGGAAGCTCGGTAGTAACTCCTAGCTCGAGTGGAAGTCAAGACAAACAATCTATCCCCACATGTGATTTACCATGCTTATAAATAATCCTAAAATGAAACTCCTTCAATAAAAGCATCCATCTCAGTAGCCTGCCTTGAATGATAGTTTTGTTGATAAGATATGATAAAGCCTCATGATCCACATAGAAAATGAACCGTTTACCTAATAAATAATGTCAAAATCTTGGAACACTGTAGACCATACCCAAGGCTTCTCTTTAGTTATACTATAATTGCACTTGGGCTCAATCATCAATCACTGGCATAGTAAATAAGATAATCCATCTTACCCTTCAGTTGAGCTAAAATAATTCTAATGGCATAACCAAAAGCATCCACACGCACATGAAATATGACATTCCATTGAGAATGTGTGTTTTTTGGAGGCCTTGTGCTTTAGTGCATCCACTGGAACTTGATATCCTTCTTAGTGAGCTCATATAATGGGGCATCAATCTTAGCAAAGTTCGGATAAAACACCAATAAACCCAACAAAAGATCTTAGTTGAGTCAATCTAGTTGGCTCAAGCATAGATTCTATAACCTTAATTTTTACTGGCTCAATCCTGATTCTATCCTTAGAGATTACTTGACCAAGCAATACACCAACTTGGACACAGAAAACACTTTTTGTTGTATTCAAAGAGATACCAACTTGTCTGCACTTATCAAAGACTTTACTCAAATAGAAACAAGTGAGTAAAAACAAAAGTCATCCAAATAAATGGCAATAAGCTCAGTAAAGATAGTCCCTAAAAGTTTCAACCATAAATCTTTGAAAGGTAGAAAGTACATTTCTGAGTCTAAAGGGCATAACCTTAGTGGCATACAAACCCCATTCAGTGACAAAAAACACCATATTAGAGAATTTGGGAAAATCCTGATAATTTGGGAACTTTTGAGGGGTTGTGATTATGTAACATTCAATGTTTTTCATTGATTTTTCCCATAGATTTGGCAGTCCATCCAAATCTCACAAATGTGCATGGTTTGCATCAACATAAATAAAATGTCAAATGTTGAGGTTTCGACCAATGCATGGTATTTTCTGAGGGGTTGCAATTACAATGCATTGAGTGCACTCCATTGACTTTCTCCCTGGATTTGTTGGCCGTGTATATGAAACTCACAACTTGTAGTGTGCCTGTTCTGCATTAGCCGGGAAAAAAACATCATATGTGAGTTTAACGAAGCAATTTTTTCCTCTTCTCGAAAAAAGGTGGTGTTCAAAAACACCATTTTAGTTTAGTTGGAGAAAAAGTAAGAATGCAACACTAGTCATTGATATTTTGTCGAGTGTGCAGAACTTGCAACCACAAAGCAATGGTCTACAAAAAAAAAGATAAAGAAAAAAGATCAATGTCATACCTTCCAAATGTTTGTCAGTATTCAATTAAATTATCATTGTGCAAGGAAAAAAAAGTCATGCTTTTCAAGTACCTTCACTCCATTGTGGAGTCAGCATCAGAGTCGAAATCTGTTCTATGAGACAAACTGGATAAAGCTCGCTTGCATGCAATGGTTGGTATCTTCACCTTGATGGGGAGGTTGTTTCTCTTTGAGGAAACCTTCTTTGAGAGGTTACGTTTTGGAACCCATGACCATACAATAGCGTCAACAAATTCCCAATGTGGAGGATCACCTTTATTGCACATCCAAATCTTATTCCAACAATCTGCATACAACACCCATTTCATTAATTTTGGACTAGTGCACTGTCCAAATTCATTTTGTGAGATAATTTTGGATAAAGCATTTCAAAAAAAGAGGCTCTTATAAAACAAAACTTTGAGTCAAAAAGTAAGATTTTAAAAAAGCAAATTAGAAAAAATGACGTGACATGTTATTAAAACTAGGTAGATTTAAAAAACTAGAGTACATTTAAAAAAAAGCATGACACATTTGTATAAGAAGTAGATCATATAACTCAAACCCATATGGTGTTAAAAAACACCTTCCATTAGCTCAGCCTAGAAGATGTCATCTTTGTCTCTCTTGTCTATTACAACTTTACATTAGAGAACTAAAAAGTCTTTGTGGAATTGTAGTTTCATTTCTTGTCTATTACAGTTACTTTAGAAAACACATAAGTCTATGGAATTAAATTTCACAGTTACTTTAAATTTCTATGGAATTAAATTTCCATCACCTGACTATTAAGTCATTAGAGAGAGCATATGTCCTCGAAAGTGTCTACCATGGCATTAGCTTCATGAAAACAAGCAGACTTTAAACTTGCAGGCCATGCGTAACCAGGGCTGGCATCACAAATCTCCTCACAGACTCTCCTCACAACTTGTTTCGAATCTTCCGCCGACTTGTAAGCATTCAACAACTCTTCTTTTCTCTCTTGGCTTTCCTCATCTTCACCATTTTTTTCAATACAGCTTCTAGCCACCGCCATATCCTATACGAAAATTTAACTCGTTCGCATAAGAAGTACGTGATTAAAAGAAGCGAAAAAGAAAGCTAAGGATATTCACCTCTTCTGCTGAGTTCAAATCAAGTAGCCATGTGCGTAACATATCCTCCTCGAATGATTTTCCCTTCATTGGTCCATACAAAAGAGATCTAAGACAGAATTTGAGTTCAGTAAATGAAGTCGGGTAGTAACTAGTCATTGTCTTAGAGGGAAAGTGGGAGAAGGAGAGTGAGGGAGCAATAGCGAGGGATGCACAGTGAGCTGCCCCTCCTTCAAGAGTGATAGAAAGTGAGGGAAGACGTAAAGTGAAAGATGAATACAAGTTAATCAGAAGGACTAGGATGTAAGAAATAAGAGAGTGTTTGTGGAAGGACTACGATGGAAGATTACAAGTGCACTAAGGCACGATGTGTTCGCTATGATAAGGATAAGGGTTGAAATAAAGTGAGAGAAGCATTGGAAATGCTTTACTTTAAGTGAGTGGAGACTGTCCAACTGAATAAAATTTTGCAGAGCATTGGGAATGCTGTACTTTAAGTGAGTGGAGCATTGGGAATTGATACTTTGCCATGGTCTCTGTCATAGCTTGTATTCTATGTTTGGGGTCATTCTGCTTTTCCATGGTGTCTTTAAAGCTCTTCTGCTCATGGGATTCTTCAATCAAATTTAGAGGTGGTTGCATTGTTGAAGTAGAAGGGAGTGCCTCCATATTGACTTCATCCATTTCTTCTCCCTCTATTGCTTGTAAACAAATATGAGAGATTAGATTCATTATCTTTAAATTTAAATCTTATTTAAAAAATTGTATTTAGTTGAGAAATAGAGAGTTCATACCACTAAGTATTGTCGTAGTGGCCTTTTTTCATAAATCTACGAGCCATAATTATCAAAGAAGGCATCATCATGTTTGTCTTCATCCACCAACCTCTCTCTGAACGGGTCATTTAATTCCATCTTTTCATCATCATCAACTGGGACATTATGATCTTCAAGGTAATCATCCATGTCATCAGTGTCCTTGTGGTCTATCTCTTTTTCATAGCCTGTGGTTAGATCTGCTTGAAGCTAAAAAGAAGCCATGAAATGCTTATTTTCAATAATATTTGTGGAGTTTCCTTTTCTGAGGAGATCCTCAAATAAATATCCCATCCTGCACAAGGTGACCTCCCAACCTGCCGGTAGCAAATTTTCCATCATGGTAAGCAAGAGACTCCCACTTTTTGCAGGACTTCCATAGTTGTTTTATTGATAATGTATGGACCTGGAAATATCTTGCTCTTCTAGCATCAATCTCAAATTATTTGAATTCCCTCTTATGTTCTTTTGTAAGGAGTGATCAGGGTTGGGACTCCGCATACACAAAAGAAATGATTCAAGAGATTGAATCGCTATGCCACATTCTCTCTTGCCTCTCTTTGCTGCATAAACACCACTATAGATCTTCAAATCTGATGAATATGCTTGCTCTAGAGTAGCCTGCATGGCTTCTTTGTCTTTTTTATCAACAAAAATGACAATGTTGCAAATTGCCACTTTGCTAATGGTGGTATATACTATTCTATCAATGAAGTTATGGATATCATCGCTAGAAACTTCATTGATAAAGAATAGTTGTGGCTTATCCCATGCTGACTCATTCTTGAAGAAGTCATCTTCTGAGACTCCCCTGAAGTTCACAAGCTTTCTAGACTCTACCGTAACCTCTACATTGAATTGAAAGCTTTGGTGCATATCTGTCAGCATCCTTATCTCGCTGATTAATCTTTCCACATATGCAACCACTTGTTGTGGGATTTCTTTTCTCATATAAGAGGTTATTATTTCTGACCCATCTTCATCCTTTTTAATCCACATGTTTGCCCATAGCTTTAGTTTGGGTGTTGACAAAGAAGCTATATGCTTCACCACATTATAGTCAATGTTACAATGAGTAAGTGGAATTTGTTTCTCTAACAGCAAAAGCTTAATGGCACTATGCACTGCATCACGCCTCACCTATACATTGATGCATTCTTCCATGCAGTGGTCTTTGTCTTTTTTTCCAAAAAGCCATTCTTTCTTTAAAATTTTTTGTGCTGCCATGGATGCATACTTGTCAGGTAAGTACTTTATAGGCCTCCACATCCTTGCTGTCAACTCCTTCTTATCCATTACCTTTGACTTTCTGGAGATAAACAAAGGAGCTTCATAGGTCAACTGTCCACGCTCACAAGCAATGCACGTTTCAAGCATCTCATTGAACACTTCAACAAGATGAAATATGATAGAAGTGTAGTCGGCATATCTGTCCCTCACCACCTTGAGGCGTCATACTTTCTTCTCGCTCTTGAGTTCCCCTAGGCACAACTACACTCAAAGAAGTATAGAAGTTCATGAGTGTGTCGGCGTCTGCTTTTGTGACCTTTCGCTTCAAATCAGGATTTGGAGAACCAAATGTTGTCCATATAACCCTTGCCTTCTGTAAGACCTCTGATGTTGAGGATATCTTACGCTTTCCATGGACATAATGATTAAGTCTTTCGGACTCAATCAAATACTTGATCTCATGCTTGAATATACAAATTGTTGCAGGATAATAATGGAATGAACTTATCTTTGCAAATTGTTCTGAAGTGAGTCTTTTGACCTCCTTTGCTTCCTTTGCGATCTGATTACAAGCATAAGCCCAATGTTGACCATCAATGGGCTGGAATCTACAATGAAGGAGGAATTCCTTCTTTGCTTCCTTTAGCATATTCTCACCTTGTGCCTCTTCGCCTTGTTCATGTGGAATATTTTTAAGAGTGTCTTTAAAGAATCGACTGAAGGTTTCCTCGAAATGTGTAGGCCCTGTAAATGTTATTTGATCCAGAAAACTATTTTTGATTGGACAAAACATTATTGGGCGCAAGACCACATTGCTTGCCATAGGTTTCTTACAATCTCTCAAAGCCTCGTATATTTGCAATGCATAGGATATATCAAGGCTTCGGCTATTAGTAAAGATAGCTGCAGCTTCCACATCTTTGGCATTCACAAACCACATCCTTTGACCCCAGATATATCCCACATCATCATCTGTAACTGCTTCATTAAGACGTAGATTAATATTTTTGATTGATGTGAGTTCATCCTGATCATCTTCCGCCTCGGGTTCTGAGTCTTCTTCATCTTTCTCTTCTTTTAACCGTTTTTCATCCACATTATCTCCCTCTACAGTGGGACGATGCCTTTTTTTACTGCTTAGAACTGTGGCTCTTGTAGTACTAGCCTTTTGCATTTCACATCGTGGTTTGCTAGCAAGAGCTTCTAGCATAATTGTAGTGGATCGACCTTGATCTTCTTCAATTTTTTTTAATTCCCGTGCACTCAAGGCTTGTGTTTCATCATCCTTAGTTACATCCACCATTTCTTGCTCTAGAAGTTTGAGCTCATGTTCTACATGTTTGTGACAGTGTGCCTGTTCTTCTTGTCCCTGCATCAAAGTCTGAGCTTTTTGATCTCCTTCATGTGAAGATCATTGAATATGAGGAGCATATTGTGCATCCTGAAAGTACTCAAACATTATCTTTGCATGCATCCTTTTTGCCACCACACTAGGAAATTGCTCCCAAGTATATGATAGAGACTCCAATGCTTTTTGCACCTCTGGAAACTTTGATGGTTGAGGAGGAGGCATCACAAAGTTCTTTGAGTCTCTCCTTGACACAACAAAATGAAGACCGCCAACTTCAGGATCTAAACTCTTTGTAAAAATATCCATAAAAGTCTCTTTTGGCTCTATCATTATGCCTACTACAAGGCTTGAAGTCATATCTTTTTTGAAGAAAGTAGCATCCCATGGATCTTCAACACCATTGAACTCCCTTTTTGACATAAGTAGAAAGAGTCTCTTTTCCTTTTGATGAAGAAACCAAGCTCTTCTGCCCATGTGATATCGAGTGCACCTATTAAAGCCATTGGGGCTATATTCCTTTCCTTTCAAATCCAAAGTGACATCAGAAACCCATTCTCTGATCTCATAGTCATTTAGGATAGCCACCACATTAGTTGATTGCTCCATAATCCTACAAGAAAAGATAATGAAGAATTTAGATACATACAAGTAAAGTACAATATAGAACGCTTGATACAATAAATGTGGGAAACATCCCAAAAGGCTTTACAAGGCTTCATATGGCAATAAATGTGGGAAATAGCCTAGAAGGCTTTACAAGGCTTAAATATTTGTACAAATGTAAAAAAATTAGACAATAAAGCTTTACAATAATATAAAATGTCATCTAGTGATAAAGCTTCAATCTTCGTGAAGACATGTAATCTGTCCATCCATTGATTTGCCCTCTAGTCATAAAGCTTCAATCTTCGTGATGACATGTAATCTGTCCATCCATTGATATCTGTGCACTGATACCCAATTGATGCAATCTACCCACTAAAAACTGTTCCACTGATATCCACTTATGCAACCCACATGATATCCACTTATGCAGCCCACTGATACTCGTTAAATAGTGAATGGTCAGGATGGTCGAGTTTATTACAAGGTGCTTCATATGACAATAAATGTAAAAAATAGCATAGAAGGCTTTACAAGGTTTTTTATGACAATAAATGAGCTTAAATATTTATACAAATGCAATAAAAATAACCAATAATCATCAAGCTCCAATATGTCCCATGACATGTAATCTGTCCACTGATATATGTAATCTGTCCACTGATATCTGCTCATGCAATCTGCCCACTAATAAACTTCTTGGTAAATGGTAAAAGGTCTTATTTAATAGCATGTTATGAGTGTTAAACCGCATGTGAGTGAAGGGACTGACAACGATTAGGAACTAGTTAGAAAAATTTGAGCATGGCTTCGATTGGCAACTTGGAGAATTGTCTCTCCTCTAAGGCAATCTAATTTATGCTAAACTATGCTAAACCAACCGTCGAAGCGAAGAAAAGGAATAAATAATTTCTTTTTCTGTGTTCATTTTAATGTGCTGGGGCTTAAGAGGCTTAAATATGCAAAAGAAGGGGTTTTGATGTAGAGGCTAAACCTGCATGTGAGAGAAATGAAGAACAAGTATCTAAAGAAAAGTTAACATTTTTCAATTTAAAAGATGAATATATATAAAAATATTATCTCATTTTGAAAACAAACCATAAATTCACTCTTTTATAATTTTTTAAAAGTATAATATAAAACATGTAAATATATAAAACTCTCTTTACTTTCTCTCTCTCTCTCTCTCAACTCCTAAATCTCTCTGTAGCCATAGTCAAGACACCTCATTCTCTCTCTTAATCTCTCTCTCTCTCTCTGACAACTCTTATGTGTTTCCCTCTCTGTCCTCATCCCACTCATTCTCTCTCTTAGTTTATCTCAAGTCTCTCTTTCTCTCCCTCCCATGGAGACTAAGATTTTTCATTCTATCTCTTTATCTCTCTCTCTCTCCCTAGGATTTGTAATTATTTCTCTCTCTCTCTATCCATCTCTCTCCTCTCTCTCTCTCTCTCTCCTCTTCTCTCTCTCTCCCTCTCTCTCTCTCTCTCTCTCTCTCTCTCTCTCTCTCTTAGCCTCTCTACCCCCCTACCTCTATCCTCTTGGCTGCTAGGATTTGTCATTCTTTCCCTCTCTATGTCTCTCTCTCTCTCTCTGAATTCTCTCTCTTAATCTCTCTCAGCCTCCCTCCCTCCCTCCCTCCCTTTGCGGCCATGGCTGCGAGAAGTCTCTCTCTCTCTCTCTCTCTCTACCTCCCTCTCTTGGCGGCCACGGCCGCTAGAAGTTTCATTCTCTCTTCCTCTCTCTTTATCTCTCTCTCCCTATGTCTCCCTCCTCTCTTCTCTCTCTCTCTCTCTCTCTCTCTCTCTCTCTCTCTCCCTCTCTCCCTCTCTCCCTCTCTCTCTTTCTCTCTCCCTAAGTCTCCCTCCTCTCTTCTCTCTCTCTCTCTCCCTCTCCCTCCCTACTCTCTCCCTCCCTCTAGCACATAAGTTTCATTCCTCCCTCTCTCTCCCTCTCTCTCTTTCTCCCTCTCTCTCTCTCTCTTTCTCTCTCTCTCTCTCTCTCCCTCTCTCTCTTTCTCTCTCCCTAAGTCTCCCTCTTCTCTTCTCTCTCTCTCTCTCCCTCTCCCTCCCTCTCTTTCTTTCCCTCCCTACTCTTCTAGCAGAGAAGTTTCATTCCCTCTCTCTCCCTCTCTCTCTTTCTCTCTCTCTCTCTCTCTCCCTCTCTCTCTTTCTCTCTCCCTAAGTCTCCCTCTTCTCTTCTCTCTCTCTCTCTCTCTCCCTCTCCCTCCCTCTTTTTCTTTCCCTCCCTACTCTTCTCTCTCATTGCCGCGAGGAGACTCTCTTCTCTCTCTCCCTCTCTCAGCTCTCTCTTTCTTTCCCTCCCTACTCTTCTCTCTCATTTAAGGAGCCCCTCTTCTCTCTCTTAATCTCTTGTCTCTCTCCCTCTCTCTCTTTCTCTCCCTCCCTACTCTTCTCTCTCATTTCTCATTCTCTCTCTCCCTCTCTCTCTTTCTCTCCCTCCCTACTCTTCTCTCTCATTTCTCATTCTCTCTCTCCCTTTGGCGGCCACATCTCAGCTCTCTCTTTCTTTCCCTCCCTATCTTCTCTCTCAATTAAGGAGCCCCTCTTCTCTCTCTTAATCTCTTGTCTCTCTCCCTCTCTCTCTTTCTCTCCCTCCCTACTCTTCTCTCTCATTTCTCATTCTCTCTCTCCCTTTGGCGGCCACGGCCCCGAAGAGCCCCTCTTCTCTCTCTTAATTTCTCTCTTTCCCTCTCTCCTCTCGCCACGTTTCATTCTCATAAACATCTCTCTCTCTCCCTCTCTCTTCCTCTCTCTCTTTCTCTCTCTCTCTCCCTCTCTCTCCCTACTCTCTCCCTCCCTCAAGCAGCCACGGCCGCCAGGAGACCCTCTTCTCTCTCTTAATCTCTCTCCCCCTCTCTCCTCTCTCTTTCTTTCCCTCCCTACTCTTCTCTCTCATTTAAGGAGCCCCTCTTCTCTGTGTGAATCTCTCTCTCTCTCTCTCTCTCCTCTCTCCTCTCTCTCTTTCTCTCCCTCCCTACTCCTCTCATTTCTCATTCTCTCTCTCATTTCTATTCTCTCTCTCCCTTTGGTGGCCATGGCCGCCAAGAGCCCCTCTTCTCTCTCTTAATTTCTCTCTTTCCCTCTCTGCTCTCTCTTTCTCTCCCTCCCTATTCTCTCTCATATCTCAAATTTACAAACTCAAATATAAATAAGAAACTAATTAAAATAGAACTCAAAAACTCAAATAAGAAACTAATTTAAAAAGAATTGTAATGCCTTCTAAAAAACCCCCCTCCTCAAAAACTTTAACAATAAACTAATTGAAAAAGAATTGTAAGTAAAGAAAAAGAATTACAAGACGAATTTTAAGAAATAGAACTCAAAAACTTTAACAAGAAACTAATTGAAAAAGAATTGTAAGAAAAGAAAAAGAATTACAAGACGAATGAAAAAGAATGCAAGTACCTGGAAAAAGTGAAAAAAGTAAGGCTCTGCTTATCCTTTCTCTTCAGCTCTTGGTTGCTTCAATGAAATGAGGAGAGAGTGAGAATGAATGAATGGAAAGAAGAGTATATATAAGAAAAAGTAGCCCACTTCTCCTACGCATAAATTTGAATTTTCAAAAAAGAGAGGGAAATTTGAATTTAAATTTGTGTTCAACATTCTTCTTATACTTTCTTCTCATACGTTCCTTTTGAATTCAAATTTGTGTTTAACATTCTTCTTGATACTTTCTTCTCGTAAGTCCCTTTCATTCTTCTCGTAAGTCAAATCTTATTTGTCGCTCTTGCTCGTGATAGTAAGTCAAATCTTATTTGTCGCTCTTGCTTGTGATAGTAATCTTATTTGAGCAAGAATCTTATTTGTCGCTCTTGCTCGTGATAGTAAGTCAAATCTTATTTGAGCAAGAATCTTATTTGTCGCTCTTGCTCGTGATAGTTCTACTCTTAGTTGTAAGAATTCAAATTTGAGTTCAACATTCTTCTTGATACTTTCTTCTCATACGTCCCTTTTGTTCTTTTCCTAAGTCAAATCTTATTTGTCGCTCTTGTAAGAATTCGACCTCTCTCCCTCTACTCCCTTGTTTCTCTCTCCCTCACTCTCTCTCTCTCTCTCTCTCTCTCTCTCTCCCTCTTCTCACTCTCTCTCTCACTCCCCTCCCTCCTCTCCCCTCTCTCTCCTTCGGCTCCCTCCTCTCCTCTCCCTCTCTCTCTCTCCCTCTCTCTCCCCTCTCTCTCCTTCCGCTCCCCTCCCCCCCTCCCTCCCTCCCTCCCTCGACCCCGCCCTCCCCCCCTCCCCTCCCCTCCCTCCGCTGCTAGAACCCCCCCACCCCCTCCCTTTCCCTCTCCCCTCTCGACCCCGCCCCTCCCCCTCCCTCCCTCCCTGGTTCCCCTCCTCCCCTCTCCCCACCGCCAGGATCCCCCCACCCACTCCCTTCCCCTCCCCTGCCTGGCTCCCCTCCTCCCCTCTCCCTGCCGCCAGAACCCCCCCCACCCCCTCCCTTCCCCTCCCCCCTCTTGACCCCACCCCTGCCCCTCCCTCCCTCCCCGGCTCCCCTCCTCCCCTCTCCCCTCCCCCCTCCTTGGGTTCTGGTGGCTGCCAGAGCACCCCCTCCCTCCCCTCCCCCCACCCCCTCCCTCCCCTCCCCCCTCCAGGGGGTCCCGGCAGCCACAGCTGCCAGACCCCCCCCTCCCTCCCTCCCTCCCCCACTCGGCTCCCCTCCCCCCCTCCCCTCCCCTCCCCCCACCCTCCAAGGGGTTCTGGTGGCCGCGGCTGCCAGACCCCCCCCCCTCTCTCCCTCCCTCAACCCCTCGACCCCTCTCTCCCCTCCCCTCCCTCCCCTCCGCTCCTGCTCCCCCACCCCCTCCCTCCCCTCCCCTCCCCCCCCTCCCTCCCCTCCGCTCCTCTAGGGGGATCTGGCGGCTGTGGCTGCCAGACCCCCCCTCCCCTCCCTCCCTTGACCCCTCGACCCTGCCCCCCTCCCTCCCCTCCCCCTTCCAGGGGGTCCTAGCGGCTGTGGCCGCCAAACCCCCCCCCTTCCCTCCCTCCCCCACCCGGCTCCCCTCCCCTCCCCCCTCCAAGGGGTCCTGGTGGCCGTGGCCGCCAGACCCCCCTCCCTCCCTCCCTCGACCCCTTGACCCCTCCCCCCTTGCCCTCCCCCGCTCCCCACCCCCTCCCTCCCCTCCGCTCCTGCTCCCCCACCCCCTCCCTCCCCTCCCCCCCCCAGGGGGTCCTGGCGGTCGTGGTCGTCAGACCCCCCCTCCCTCCCTCCCCAACCCGGCTCCCCTCCCCCCCTCCCCTCCCCTCCCTCCAGGGGGTGGGGGTTTGGCGGCCGTGGCCGCTAGAACCCCCTGGAGACGCCAGACCCCCCCTTCTGCCCCCCTTCCCCCCTCCAGGGAGTCTTGGCAGCCGCGGCCGCCAGACCCCCCCCTCCCTCCCTCCCCCACCCAGCTCCCCTCCCCCCTCCCCTCCCACCCTCCAAGGGGTTCTGGCGGCCGCGGCCGCTAGACCCCCCCCTTCCGTCCCCCTTTCCCCCCTCTAGGGGGTCTTGGTGGCCGTGGCTGCCAGACCCCCCCCCTTCCGCCCCCACCCGGCTCCCCTCCCCCCCTTCCCTCCCCCCCTCCATGGGGTTCTGGCGGCTGCGGCCACCAGACCCCCCCCTTATGCCCCCCTTCCCCCCCTCTAGGGGATTCTGGCAGCCGCGGCTACCAGACCCCCCTTCCCTCCCTTGACCCCTCCCCTCCCTCCCCCCTCCCTCCCCTCCCCCCCCCTCCAGGGGGTCCTGGCGGCCGCGGCCGCCAGACCCCTCCCCCTCCCTCCCTCCCTCCCCCACCAGACCCGCCCCCTCCCCCTCCCTCCCCTCCCCCCTCCGCAGCTGCCAGACCCCCCCTTCCCTCCCCCACCTGGCTCCACCCCCTCCCCTCGTCCCTCCCTCCCCCTCCCCCCCCCCCCGCCCGCGCCCTTCCCTCCCCCCTCCTCCCTACCTCCCTCGACCCCGCTAGAACCCCCCCTCCCTCCCTCCCTCGACCCAGCCCTCACCCCCGCCCCTCCCTCCCCCCCCCCCTCCCTACCTGGCTCCCCTCCCCCCCTTTGACCCCGCCCTCGCCTCTCCCTCCCCTCCCCCTCCCTCCCCTCCCCCCCCTCCATCCTCTCCTTCTCCTCCCCTCCTGGGGGCCGCTAGGAACCTCTCTCTCTCTAGTTCCTCTCTCTTCAAATTTAAAAAAAAAATCTAGATAAAGAATTAATCAAAAAAATTTACAAGTACCTGGAAAAAGTTTGTAAGTTTGCTCTTTCTTGATTTCTTGCTCTTCCTTCCTTGCTTTCTTGATCGTCCTTGCTTTCTTGCTTCAATGAATGAAATGAGGGGAGAATGAATGAAGAAGGAAGACTATATATAAGAAAAATTAGGTTTTCCTCCTCCTCTCCTATTGGCTTTCCATTCCTCCCCTCTCTCCTATTGGCTTTTCATTTATCCCCTCTCCCATTGGCTCCCATTACTCCCCCTCTCCCATTGGACCCCCATCCCTCATCCTAATCTTCTATTAGCCCTCCCCCCATCCATTTCTTCTTTCTCCCCCATTGCCACCACTCCCATCCCACATTTCCACTACTCCCATCCCACATTTCCACCACGTCCCATACTCCTCCCATTTCCCAAAATCCCATATTTCCCCATCTCACCCTCCTCTTTTTCATTCCCTATTAACTCCCCTCACTCATTTCACTCCTGTGGGGGTTAAAGGTCATTGTGCCTTTACCCCGGTTATGTACAATACTCAAACACATATATAAATGAATGAAAAAGAAGATTAGGGTGGTTCTACACCCACCAAAACTTGTGTGGCTCTCTCTCTCTCTCTCTCCTTCTTCCGTTCTTGCTTTCGTTGAGAGGACTCTCAAATGGTATCAGAGCCCGGGTGATCTAGCTGAGCGTGCGTGAATGCTTGGAAGCTCAATAGCTCTGTGGGAGGAAGAAGAAGCTTTGTGGGAAGCTTTGTGGGTGACTTTACTTGCATCCGAGTGTGCAGAGACCTTGGAGGAACCTTTGGAAAAGTCACTTTGGCTTTGCGAAGTGGTTTTGAGAGCCTGTTAAGTGGTTCCAAAGAAAAAGTTGTTTTTTTTAGCTTTTCCCTATTCTGTTCGATGACAGAGACTCCATATTGACTTGTAGAGGCAACTATTGCTTGCTTTTGGTGTCCACTTCACTTCAAGAGCTTGGAAACACCTTCATTCTTGAATCTGGGATCATTTCATTGGATTTCTGACTCACTGTGTCAGTTCCTGCGTTTTTTGCCTGAGTGTTGGAACTCAAGTTTGGAGCAACCATTTGCAGATCTGTCAGTTCTAGTGGACTCAGGAGATCCTAAAACTTCTATGTTGCTCATCATTCACACTCCGGTGGAGTTTACAAACAGCCCTATTTCCAAAAACGTTTTTCAGTCCGTGTGTTGGACCCAGTGATTGAGACCATGGTTTCCAAACCCGTCTGTTCCATTGCGTTCCGAATGCCCAAAAACCCCTACCTATTAGTTCTTGCACAATTCGGTGGAGGATTTTCAGAGTTATAGATCTCTGTGTATTCGATTTCGTCTCTTTGTTATGCATTTTTTATTCTAAGGTTTTGAAACCTTAGATTTATGCCACACGGCAGTGGATAAGTGTTGACTCCCATTTCTCACTCATCGGTTGGGATTTTGGAGTTCTGGCAAAAGAGACATATTTGCAGATTTTCTTGCTGAGTCCGATTATGCAATGGCGCCCATGTTTTGAGGCATCTCAGGTTCTATTTTCAGTAGCGGTCATTACCGTAGGACTATGATTTCTTGAGCATACCTTATGCAGATCACTCTGGTTGCAGTTTGAGCAGTGTGCGCTCGTTCGTGGTATGCATTGGGTTGTAGTGGATGATTTATAGGCCATTTGGATGCATTGCGGTCCTTATTGGATGCGTTGATAGGCCCAAATTGCCTTGTGGCATGCTATTTTTTATGGACGCTTTGCACATGGATGCTATTTTATGCTGAGGGACAGCTTTGACACATTGCAGGTGATGCACTGATAGTGCTATGCTCTCTTGGATGAGATATTATTGATGCATATGCCAATGGACGGTGTTTATGCTTGAGTCATTTGGCACTTATTGGCATTTTCTTTTGGGCCAGATTTGCTCATATGGATGCATAGTATATGCACATGAGTCAGATGCATCTTTTGATGCTTTGAGCTTTGAGTTTTGGTGATATTTCACTTTATTGTGGCATACACATTTGGGTGCACCTGGTATTTGGTGGGATTCTCTCTTGCAGACACTAGCATTTGGGATTTTGCTTTATTTGCATCATGGCATCCTCTTCCATGTCTGAAAAGGAGTTTTTCAACATTAAAAAGTTTGATGGGACAAACTTTCCTTTGTGGAAAGAACAAATAAGGGATGTGCTTATTCAAAATAAGCAGATTAAACCCTTGGCAGGGATTGAAGCTAAGCCTGCAAATATGTCTGAGGATGATTGGAATGAGTTGGATGCATTAGCAAAGTCTACTATTAGACTTCATCTTGCAGAGTCAGTTTATTTCACAGTAGTAAATGAGTAGACTACGGAAGATTTGTGGAAGAAACTGTGTGCCACTTATGAGAAGGAAACTGCCTCTAATAAAGTTTACCTCATGAAGAGGTTGTTTGAGTTGCAGATGAAGGAAGGGGTCTCCATTGCTTCTCACTTGAATGAATTCAATATTATTTTCAGCCAGCTTCAGGCTCAGAAAATGAATTTTGATGCGGAGACTAAGGCAATATTTCTCTTATGTTCATTGCCATCCTCATGGGATACCTTCCGTACAACTGTCAGTAACTCTGCTCCTGGTGGAGTACTGAAATTTGATGATGTTGTGGGTAGCTTGTTGGTCGAGGAGATTAGACGGAAGTCTATGGATGGCAACAAGCAGGATGCAGCCTTAAATGTGCAAAGGGGTAGATCACAGTTCAAGGGGAAGTCCCAAGAAAGAGGGAAGTCTCGTAGCAAATCCAGGGCACAAAACATTGAGTGTTACCACTGTGGCAAGAAGGGCCATATGAAAAAGGATTGCTACAAGCTGAAAAGAGAGCAAAAGGATAAGAAAAAGAATGCAAATTGGGGTGCAAATCAAAAGGAAAAGAGTCCAAGGGAGGACAAAGGAAAAGTGAAGATCGAGGAGATCAATGCAATCACACATGATAGTGACAATGATGTTCTCTTCATGTCTACTTTATCTGCAGAGTTTCTTAGCACTTCAGATGATGCATATTCCCAGGATTGGATTTTGGATTATGGCGCTTCATTCCATGTTATTCCCCATAGGGAATGGTTCTCCACTTATGATAGTGGAAAGACAAGTTGTGTGCATCTTGGAAATGACTATGCATGTGACATAGTGGGAGCAGGTGACATAAAGTTTTCTTTTGCAAATGGTTCTACATTTGTTTTGAAACATGTGAGACATGTGCCTAAGCTGACCAAGAGTCTTATTTCAGTGGGTCAGCTAGATGATGCTGGTTTTCACACCACTTTTGGCTTTCAAAGTTGGAAAATTCATAAGGGCTCTATGCTTTTGGCCAGAGGTGCCAAGTGTGGGACTTTGTATCCCTTACATGTATCAGGGGTATTTGATCATGTTGTTGCAATAACCGAGCAGCCAAGCACTTCTTTGTGGCATTATAGGTTGGGGCACAAGGTTGGGGCACATGAGCCAGAATGGAATGAAACTCTTATGCCGTTTGGGTTATGTACCGCATTTGAGTTTCTCTGATTTTGAATTTTGTGAGCACTGTCTCTATGGGAAGCAGACTAAATCAGCCCATAAAAGAAGGGGAAAGTAAGAGTTTGAAAAGCTTGATTTGGTGCATTCAGATGTATGCGGTCCCATCCCTACACGGTCATTAGGTGGGGCTGAATACTATGTGACATTCATTGATGATGCAACTAGGAAAGTGTGGTCTTATGCTATAGCTCGAAAGAGTGATGTGTTCTAGGTATTTCAAAAATGGCGGGCCTTGGTTGAGAATCAGCAGGTAGAATGCTTAAATGCCTACGGACTGACAATGGTGGAGAGTATCTCTCTCATGACTTTCAGCATTTCTATGATACACGTGGGATTAAGAGGGAGCTCACATCCCCTCGTAGTCCAGAGCAAAATCCAGTTGCAGAAAAGATGAACCATACCATTCAAGAAAGGTTGCAATGCATGCTTTCCAATGCAAGTCTTTCTGGTGGTTTTTGGGCTGAGGCAATGAAGACTGCAGTGCATGTGATCAATAGATCACCTAGTAAGAGTTTGGATGGTGGTATTCCTGAAGAGGCATGGAGTGGCAAGAAGCCCTCTTACTCTCATTTGCGTATATTTGGGTGTGAGGCATATGCGCATGTGCCAAAAGAGCTTCGAAAGAAGCTAGATCCTAAGTCTAGGAAATGCATCTTTCTAGGTTATGGTGAAAGTGGAGAGACGGGCTATCGTCTCTGGGATCTAGAAGCAAAGAAGATCATACGCAGCCATGATGTGGTCTTCAATGAGAAGAAGATGCATAAGGCACCCATGAGGGATGTGGAAATGAGGAGAATCACTTTCCAGGATGTGAATCCACCTGCATATGTTGATAGACAGCAAGCTGTCCATGCACCAAATGTGCAAGAAATGGTACCACCAAGTACTCCCACAGGTATACAATCAAGGGTAGATGATGGATCATCTATTGGTGGAAATGATGAGCCAAATGTGGCTGATATGCAGGTGGGACAGCAAGCTAAAATGCCATTGAGAAGATCATGTAGAGTGTCTAGACCGCCTGATAGGTTTGTTCTAGGGGTAGACTATGTGATGCTTACTGATTGCGGGGAGCCTTCTTGCTACAGAGAGGCTATGATGCGTGAGGATCAATGCAAGTGGGAGTATGCTATGCAATCAGAGATAAGTTCACTTATGAAGAGTAAGACTTGGGACTTGGTTTCTTTGCCACATGGAAAGAAAGCATTGCCATGTAAATGGGTCTACAAAATGAAGGTCACAGGTGATGATGTGCCTAGGTACAAGGCCCGTTTGGTTGCTAAAGGGTTCAAGCAAGAGAAGGGTGTGGACTTTAATGAGATATTCTCTCCAGTTGTGAAGATGACCACACTTAGATGCATGCTTGGACTAGTGGCAGTAGAGGATATGGAGCTTATGCAAATGGATGTCAAGACAGCTTTCTTGCATGGGGATTTGCATGAGGAAATTTACATGGTGCAGCCGGAAGGCTTTGAAGAAAAGGGCAAAGAGCATTTAGTTTGCAAGCTGAAGAAGAGTCTCTATGGTCTTAAGCAAGCACCTAGAGAATGGTATCAGAAGTTTGATGCTTTCATTCAGTCCCAGGGTTTTAGAAGGAGTGAAATTGATCACTACCTCTACACTAAAAGGGCTAAGGATGATATCCTGATAATCCTGGCACTATATGTGGATGATATGCTATTGGCTAGTAAGAATACTTATGAGCTAGATGCATTAAAGGCCAAGTTGCATGAGGCCTTTGATATGAAGGATTTGGGATTTGCAGGTCATATTCTTGGTATGCACATCACGCGTGATCGGAGTAAGAAACTCCTTTGGCTTTCACAAAAAGAGTATGTTACAAAAGTATTGCAGTGTTTCAATATGGAGGGGGGGAAGGTAGTGAGTACTCCATTGCCTCCATATGTGAAACTGAGTCATACAGATAGTCCCAAATCAGATGAGGAAAGGGCCATGATGGCCAAGGTTCCTTATGCATCAGTAGTTGGGAGTCTTATATATGCTATGATAGCTACTAGACTAGACATTGCATTTGCAGTGGGAGTTGTTAACCGGTATATGGCTAATCCAAGAAAGAGGCATTGGGAGGCAGTTAAGTGCATCATGAGGTACATGAAGGGTACCAAGGAGATGTGCATTTGCTTTGGTAAAGGAGACATGCGTGTACTTGGATACATAGATTCAGACTATGCAGGGCATGTGGATAGTAGGAGATCCTTCTGGTTATGTGTTCACCTTTGCAGGTGGTGCAGTGTCATGGATGTCTCGCGCACAGAAGTGCATTGCTTTGTCTACCATAGAGGCTGAGTATGTTGCAGCCACAGAGGGTTGCAAGGAGGCTATATGGCTTGATCGGCTAGTGGGAGATTTGGGGATTCATATAGGTGTACCAACATTGCATAGTGATTCCATGAGTGCTATTCAGCTAGCACGGAATCCGGTCTTTCATGCAAAGACCAAACACATTGAGGTCTGGTACCATTTCATCAGGGACAACCTCCCACTTAAAGGACAATGTGCCTTTAAGGGAGAACAACCAGTGAGCATACTATCCAATGTCCATCAATACACGACAATACTCAAACCGCTGACTAGGTAGACTCTTCATCAGCATATCTGCAGGGTTATCATCTGTATGAAACTTGACAAGCTCTATGCGCTTGTGCTCAAGTACGTTAAAAATCATTGTGCCTTTTACCCCGGTTATGTACAATACTCAAACACATATATAAATGAATGAAAAAGAAGATTAGGGTGGTTCTGCACCCACCAAAATGTGTGTGGCTCTCTGTCTCTCTCTCTCCTTCTTCCATTCTTGCTTCCGTTGAGAGCACTCTCAACTCCCTTATTATCCTACTCCCCTATTACATTCCCCTCTCCCATTCCATTCTTCCCTCCCCACTCTTACTTCCACTTCCCATTACTCGCTTGCCATTTGAAAACTATTAATATATTATTATACTATTTTTTATACTTATTATCATACACCCCTATTACTTCCCTCTCCCATTCCACTCCTCCCTCCTCACTCCCACTTCCACTTCCCATTACTCGCTATACACATTTGCAAACTATTAATATATTATTATATGATTTTTTATACTATTTGCAAACTTACATGTGGGCAAAATCACAGGTGTCAAAGCGATCCTATTGTGGTCATACAACAACTGTGCTTTTATTCAAGGGCGTATTTATCCTCATCAACAAGCTTATTTACTCAAGGTATGAAGTGCATAATTTGTGCACTAGGTGTTTACTTTATTGTATCAAGATTGTTTGCCACACACACACACATATACACATACCGAGAATTTTCTAATATTATTGCATCTATATTTCTCCGATGGGCACAAAACTTTGTACACACCTCAACCTAGGTCGTATTGACTTGCATACAAAGTGGTGCACCCATCCCATAAGTACTTGTTTGGATAACACACCTCCAAACATATTTTATGACGATTGTGCATAACACTAGGAACAAAATGGTGTATAATGTGCGATCCACTATGGAAAGCATATACAATGGACATAAGACTTTGCACGTTCTGCAACCTAGGCAGTATTGACTTGTGTGCAAAGTGGCATCCCCATCTGATAAGTACTTGTTTGAAAAATACACCTATGATCGTGTTTTTTGACGGTTGTACATGACACCAAGGCCAAAAACGGTATTTAATACTCAATCTACCATGTAAAGCATATCCGGTGGGCACAATACTTTGCACATGCCTCAAAAGCAATGGTATGCGAGGGTATTCCATGCAAAGTGGAATGCCCATTCAATAAGTACTTGGTATGATAATATACCTATTAAGAGTGTGTTCTTTGACAGATGTGCATAACACTAGGGGGGAAATTGTGTATAATGTGTGATCCCCCATGCAAAGCATAACCGATAGACACAATACTGTGCACACACATCAACCTAGTTGAAATTGACTTTCTTACAAAGTGGCTCCCCCATCTGACAAGTACTTTTTAGAATATCACACCTAGGACCATGTTTTTTATTGGTTGTTGTCCATGACACTAAGGCAAAAACGTTGATTTATGCTTAATCAACAATGCAATGCATATGCGATCATCACAATACTTTGCACACATCTCAACCTAGGTATTATTGACTTACATGCAAAGTGGCGTGCCCATCCCATAAGTACTTAGTCGAATAACACATCTAGGACCGCTTTTTTTGACGGTTGTGCATGACACTAAGGCCAAAATAGTGTTTAATGCTTGTTCGACAATGTAAAGCATATCTGATGGGCACAATACTTTGCATGAGTCTCAACAATTGTGGTATTGCATTGCATGCAAAGTGGTACACCCATCTGATAAGCATTTGGTCGGATAACACACCTAAAAGCGTGTTTTTTAATGGTTGTGCATGACATTGAGGCACAAACGGAGTTTAATATGTGATATATCATGCAAAGTACATCTGATGGGCACAATACTTTGCACCCACCTCAACCTAGGTGTTACTGAGTTGCATGAACAGTAGCATGTCAGTTAGATAAGTACTTGATCCAATACCACACCTAGGACCGTGTTTTCTTACAAATGTGCTTGACACTAAGGTCAAAATGGTGTTTTATGCTTGATCAACAATGCAAAGCATATCCGATGGGCACAATACTTTGCACACACCTTCAACTAGGTGGAATTGACTTACATGCAAAGTGGCACGCCCATCCCATAAGTGCTTGATCAGATAATATACCCAGCAGAGTGCTTTTTTACAGATGTGCATGACACTAGAGCAAAAATAGTATTTAATGCTCGATCGACCATGCAAAGGATATCCGATGGGCACAACACTTTTCCTACACTGCAACCTAGGTGGTATTGAAATTTTCTCAAAGAGGCACACCCATCCAATAAGTACTTGGTCAGATAACACACCTAAGGGCATTTTTTTTACGGATGTGCATATCACTAGGGAAAAAATGGTGCATAATGTGTGATCGACCATGCAAAGCATATCCGATGGTGACAATACTTTGCATGCACCTCAATGTAGTTGAAATGGACTTGCGTGCAAAGTGGAGCCCCCATCCGATAAGTACTTGTTTGAATAACACACCTACGGCCGTGTTTTTATATGGTTGTGCATGACACTAAGGCAAAAACGGTGTTTTATGCTTGATCGACAATGCAAAGCATATCTGATGGGCACAATACTTTGCACACACCTTCAACTAGGTGGAATTAACTTACATGCAAAGTGGCATTCCCATTGCATAAGTACTTAATCGGATAACACACCTAGCAGCGTGTTTTTTTACGGATGTGCATGACACTAAGGCAAAAATGGTATTTAATGCTCGATCGACCATGCAAAGCATATCTGATGGGCACAATACTTTTCCTACACCTTAACCTAGGTGGTATTGGAATTTTCTCAAAGAGGCACACCCATCCGATAAGTACTTGGTCAGATAACATACCTAAGGGCATGTTTTTTTGCGGATCTGCATATCACTACGGGAAAAACGTTGTATAATGCGTAATCGACCATGCAAAGCATATCCGATGGTGACAATACTTTGCACACATCTCAACCTAGTTAAAACGGACTTGCATGCAAACTGGAGCCCCCATCCGATAAGTACTTGTCTGATTAACACACTTAGGACCGTGTTTTTTCATGGTTGTGCATGACACTAAGGCAAAAACGGTGTTTTATGCTTGATCGACAATGCAAAGCATATCCAATGGGCACAATACTTTGCACACACCTTCAACTAGGTGGAATTGACTTACATGCAAAGTGCCACACCCATCCCATAAGTGCTTGATTGGAGAACATACCTAGCATCGTGTTTTTTTTACGGATGTGCATGACACTAGAGCAAAAATAGTATTTAATGCTCGATCGACCATGCAAAGGATGTCTGATGGGTACAATACTTTTCCTACACTGTAACCTAGGTGCTATTGAAATTTTCTCAAAGAGGCACACCCATTCGATAAGTACTTGGTCAGATAACATACCTAAGGGCGTGTTTTTTTGTGGATGTGCATATCACTACGGGAAAAACGTTGTATAATGTGTAATCGACCATGCAAAGCATATCCGATGGTGACAATACTTTGCATGCATCTCAAACTAGCTGAAAGGGACTTGCATGCAAACTGGAGGCCCCATCCGATAAGTACTTGTTTGATTAACACACTTAGGACCGTGTTTTTTCATGGTTGTGCATGACACTAAGGCAAAAACGGTGTTTTATGCTTGATCGACAATGCAAAGCATATCCGATGGGCACAATACTTTGCACACACCTTCAACTAGGTGGAATTGACTTACATGCAAAGTGTTACACCCATCCCATAAGTGCTTGATCGGATAACATACCTAGCAACGTGTTCTTTTTACGGATGTGCTTGACACTAGAGCAAAAATAGTATTTAATGCTCGATCGACCATGCAAAGCATATCCGATGGGCACAACAGTTTTCCTACACTGCAACCTAGGTGGTATTGAAATGTTCTCAAAGATGCACACCCATCTGATAAGTACTTGGTCAGATAACACACCTAAGGGCGTGTTTTTTTGCGGATGTGCATATCACTAGGGAAAAAACGGTGTTTAATGGGTGATCGACCATGCAAATCATATCCGATGGTGACAATACTTTGCGCGCACCTCAATGTAGTTGAAACGGACTTGCGTGCAAAGTGGAGCCCCCATCCAATAAATACTTGTTTGATTAACACACCTAGGACCGTGTTTTTTCATGGTTGTGCATGACACTAAGGCAAAAACGTTGTTTTATGCTTGATCGACAATGCAAAGGATATCCGATGGGCACAATACTTTGCACACACCTTCAACTAGGTGGAATTGACTTACATGCAAAGTGGCACTCCCATCCCATAAGTGCTTGATCGGATAACATACCTAGCAGTGTGTTTTTTTACGGATGTGCATGACACTAGAGCAAAAATAGTATTTATTGCTCGATCGATCATGCAAAGGATATCCAATGGGCACAATATTTTTTGTACCCCTCAACCTAGGTTGTATTGGAATTTTTTCAAAGAGGCATACCCATCCGATAAGTACTTGGTCAGATAACACACCTAAGGGCGTGTTTTTTTGCGGATGTGCATATCACTCGGTAAAAAATGGTGTATAATGCGTGATCGACCATGCAAAGCATATCTGATGGTGACAATACTTTGCACGCACCTCAAGGTAGTTGAAACAGACTTGCGTGCAAAGTATGCGTGATCGACCATGCAAAGCATATCCGATGGTGACAATACTTTGCACACACCTCAAGGTAGTTTAAATGGACTTGCGTGCAAAGTGAAGCCCCCATCCGATAAGTACTTATTTGAATAACACACCTACGGCCGTGTTTTTATATGGTTGTGCATGACACTAAGCCAAAAACGGTGTTTTATGCTTGATCAACACTACAAAGCATATCCGATGGGCACAATACTTTGCACACACCTTCAACTAGATGGAATTGACTTACATGCAAAGTGGCATTCCCATCGCATAAGTACTTGATCGGATAACA
This sequence comes from Dipteris shenzhenensis, assembly GCF_047967505.1. NCBI lineage: Eukaryota > Viridiplantae > Streptophyta > Polypodiopsida > Gleicheniales > Dipteridaceae > Dipteris > Dipteris shenzhenensis. Next base: position 48,060,446 of record NC_141605.1, on the reverse strand, counting down.
CACCTAGCAACGTGTTTTTTTACGGATGTGCATGACACTAAGGCAAAAATGGTATTTAATGCTCGATCGACCATGCAAAGCATATCTGATGGGCACAATACTTTTCCTACAACTTAACCTAGGTGGTATTGAAATGTTCTCAAAGAGGCATGCCCATCCGATAAGTACTTGCTCAGATAACATATCTAAGGGCATGTTTTTTTGCGGATGTGGATATCACTACGGGAAAAACGTTGTATAATGCGTAATCGACCATGCAGAGCATATCCGATGGTGACAATACTTTGCACACATCTCAACCTAGTTGAAACAGACTTGCGTGCAAACTAGAGCCCCCATCCGATAAGTACTTGTTTGATTAACACACTTAGGACCGTGTTTTTTCATGGTTGTGCATGACACTAAGGCAAAAACGGTGTTTTATGCTTGATCGACAATGCAAAGCATATCCGATGGGCACAATACTTTCCACACACCTTCAAATAGGTGGAATTAACGTACATGCAAAGTGGCACTCCTATCCCATAAGTGCTTGATCGGATAACATACCTAGCAGCATTTTTTTTTATGGATGTGCATGACACTAGAGCAAAAATAGTATTTAATGCTCGATCAACCATGCAAAGGATATCCGATGGGCACAACACTTTTCATACACCTCAACCTAGGTGGTATTGAAATGTTCTCAAAGAGGCACACCCATCCGATAAATACTTGGTCAGATAACACACCTAAGGGCATGTTTTTTTGCGGATGTGCATATCACTAGATAAAAAATGGTGTATAAGGCGTGATCAACCATGCAAAGCATATCCGATGGTGACAATACTTTGCACACACCTCAATGTAGTTGAAAAGGACTTGCATGCAAAGTGGAGTCCCCATCCGATAAGTACTTGTTTGCATAACACACCTAGGACCGTGTTTTTTCATGGTTGTGCATGACACTAAGGCAAAAACGTTGTTTTAGGCTTGATCGACAATGCAAAGCATATCCGATGGGCACAATACTTTGCATACACCTTCAACTAGGTGGAATTGACTTACATGCAAAGTGGCACGCCCATCCCATAATTGCTTGATCGGATAACATACCTAGCAGCGTGTTTTTTTACGGATGTGCATGACATTAGAGCAAAAATAGTATTTAATACTCGATCGACCATGCAAAGGATATCCGATGGGTACAACACTTTTCATATGCCTCAACCTAGGTGGTATTAAAATGTTCTCAATGAGTCACACCCATCCGATAAGTACTTGGTCAGATAACAGACCTAAGGGCGTGTTTTTTTGCGGATGTCCATATCACATGGGAAAAAATGGTGTATAATGCGTGATCGACCATGCAAAGCATATCTGATGGTGACAATAATTTGCACACGCCTCAACATAGTTGAAACAGACTTGGGTGCAAAGTAGAGCCCCCATCCGATAAGTACTTGTTTAAATAACACACCTACGGCCGTGTTTTTATATGGTTGTGCATGGCACTAAGGCAAAAACGGTGTTTTATGCTTGATCGACAATGCAAAGCATATCCGATGGGCACAATACTTTGCACACATATTCAACTAGGTGGAATTGACTTACATGCAAAGTGACATTCCCATTGCATATATACTTGATCGGATAACACACCTAGCAGCGTGTTTTTTTACGGATGTGCATGACACTAAGGCAAAAATGGTATTTAATGCTTGATCGACCATGCAAAGCATATCCGATGGGCACAATAGTTTTCCTACACCTTAACCTAGATGGTATTGAAATGTTCTTAAAGAGGCACACCCATCCGATAAGTACTTGGTCAGATAACATACCTAAGGGCATGTTTTTTTGCGGATCTGCATATCACTACGGGAAAAACGTTGTATAATGTGTAATCGACCATGCAGAGCATATCCGATGGTGACAATACTTTGCACACATCTCAACCTAGTTGAAACAGACTTGCGTGCAAACTAGAGCCCCCATCCGATAAGTACTTGTTTGATTAACACACTTAGGACCGTGTTTTTTCATGGTTGTGCATGACACTAAGGCAAAAACGGTGTTTTATGCTTGATCGACAATGCAAAGCATATCCGATGGGCACAATACTTTGCACACACCTTCAAATAGGTGGAATTAACGTACATGCAAAGTGTCACACCCATCCCATAAGTGCTTGATCGGATAACATACCTAGCAGCATGTTTTTTTACGGATGTGCATGACACTAGAGCAAAAATAGTATTTAATGCTCGATCAACCATGCAAAGGATATCTGATGGGCACAACACTTTTCCTACACCTCAACCTAGGTGGTATTGAAATGTTCTCAAAGATGCACGCCCATCCAATAAGTACTTGGTCAGATAACACACCTAAGGGTGTGTTTTTTTGCAGATGTGCATATCACTAGGGAAAAAACGGTGTTTAATGTGTGATCGACCATGCAAATCATATTCGATGGTGACAATACTTTGTGCACACCTCAATGTAGTTGAAACAGACTTGCTTGCAAAGTGGAGCCCCCATCCGATAAGTACTTGTTTGATTAACACACCTAGGACCGTGTTTTTTCATGGTTGTGCATGACACTAAGGCAAAAACGTTGTTTTAGGCTTGATCGACAATGCAAAGCATATCTGATGGGCACAATACTTTGCACACACCTTCAACTAGGTGGAATTGACTTACATGCAAAGTGGCACTCCCATCCCATAAGTGCTTGATCGGATAACATACCTAGCAGCATGTTTTTTTAGGGATGTGCATGACACTAGAGCAAAAATAGTATTTAATGCTCGATCGACCATGCAAAGGATATTCGGTGGACACAACACTTTTTGTACACCTCAACCTAGATGGTATTGAAATGTTCTCAAAGAAGCACACCCATTCGATAAGTACTTGGTCAGATAACACACCTAAGGGTGTGTTTTTTTACGAATGTGCATATCACATAGGGAAAAAATGGTGTATAATGCGTGATCGACCATGCAAAGCATATCCGATGGTGACAATACTTTGCACGCTCCTAAAAGTAGTTGAAACGGACTTGCGTGCAAAGTGGATCCCCCATCTGATAAGTACTTGTTTGATTAACACACCTAGGACCGTGTTTTTTCATGGTTGTGCATGACACTAAGGCAAAAACGGTGTTTTATGCTTGATCGACAATGCAAAGCATATCCGATGTGCACAATACTTTGCACACATCTTCAAATAGGTGGAATTGACTTACATGCAAAGTGGCACACCCATCCCATAAGTGCTTGATCAGATGACATACCTAACAGCGTGTTTTTTTATGGATGTGCATGACACTAGAGCAAAAATAGTATTTAATGCTCGATCGACCATGCAAAGGATATCCAATGGGAACAACACTTTTCATACACCTTAACCTAGGTGGTAATTAAATTTTCTCAAAGAGGCACACCCATCCGATAAGTACTTGGTCAGATAACACACCTAAGGGCGTGTTTTTTTGTGGATGTCCATATCACATAGGGAAAAAATGGTGTATAATGCGTGATCGACCATGCAAAGCATATCCGATGGTGACAATACTTTGCACGTACCTCAATGTAGTTGAAAGAGACTTGCGTGCAAAGTGGATCCCCCATCCGATAAGTACGTATTTGACTAACACACCTACGGCCATGTTTTTATATGGTTGTGCATGACACAAAGGCAAAAACGATGTTTTATGCTTGATCGACAATGCAAAGCATATCCAATGGGTACAATACTTTTCACACACCTTCAACTAGGCAGAATTGACTTACATACAAAGTGGTATACCCATCGCATAAGTACTTGATCAGATAACACACCTAGCAGCGTGTTTTTTTACGGATGTGCATGACACTAACGCAAAAATGGTATATTTAATGCTCGATCGACCATGCAGAGCATATCCGATGGGCATAATACTTTTCCTACACCTTAACCTAGAAGGTATTGAAATGTTCTCAAAGAGGCACACCCATCTGCTGATAAGTACTTGGTCAGATAACATACCTAAGGTCATGTTTTTTTGCGGATGTGCATATCACTACGGGAAAAACATTGTATAATGCATAATCGACCATGCAGAGCATATCCGATGGTGACAATACTTTGCACGCATCTCAACCTAGTTGAAACGGACCTGCGTGCAAACTGGAGCCCCCATCCGATAAGTACTTGTTTGATTAACACACTTAGGACTGTGTTTTTTCATGGTTGAGCATGCACTAAGGCATAAACGGTGTTTTATGCTTGATCGACAATGCAAAGCGTATCCGATGGGCACAATACTTTGTACACACCTTCAACTAGGTGGAATTGACTCACATGCAAAGTGGCACACCCATCCCATAAGTGCTTGATCGGATAACATACCTAGCAGTGTGTTTTTTTTACGGATGTGCATGACACTAGAGCAAAAATAGTATTTAATGTTCGATCGACCATGCAAATGATATCCGATGGGCACAATACTTTTCCTACATCGCAACCTAGGTGCTATTGAAATGTTCTCAAAGAGGCACACCCATCCGATAAATACTTGGTCAGATAACACACAATATCACTAGGGAAAAAAAGGTATATAATGCATGATCGACCATGCAAATCATATCCGCCGATGGTGACAATACTTTGCACCCACCTCAACATAGTTGAAACAAACTTTCATGCAAAGTGGAGCCCCCATCCGATAAGTACTTGTTTGATTAACACACCTAGGACCGTGTTTTTTCATGGTTGTGCATGACACTAAGGTAAAAATGTTGTTTTATGCTTGATCGACAATGCAAAGCATATCTGATGGGCAGAACACTTTGCACACACCTTCAAGTAGGTGGAATTGACTTACATGCAAAGTGGCACTCCCATCCCATAAGTGCTTGATCGGATAACATACCTAGCAGCGTGTTTTTTTACGGATGTGCATGACACTAGAGTAAAAATAGTATTTATTGCTCGATCAATCATGCAAAGGATATCCGATGGGCACAACACTTTTTGTACGCCTCAACCCAGGTGGTATTGGAATGTTCTCAAAGAGGCACACCCATCCCATAAGTACTTGGTCAAATAACACACCTAAGGGCGTGTTTTTTTACGGATGTGCATATCACTCGGGAAAAAATGGTGTATAATGCATGATTGACCATGCAAAGCATATCCGATGGGGATAATACTTTGCACACACCTCAATGCAGTTGAAACAGTCTTGCGTGCAAAGTGGAGCCCCCATCCGATAAGTTTGAATAACACACCTAGGGCTGTGTTTTTATATGGTTGTGCATGACACTAAGGCAAAAATGGTGTTTTATGCTTGATCCACAATGCAAAGCATATCCGATGGGCACAATACTTTGTACACACCTTCAACTAGGCAGAATTGACTTACATACAAAGTGGCATTCCCATCGCATAAGTACTTGATCGGATAACACACCTAGCAGTGTGTTTTTTTGCGGAGGTGCATGACACTAAGGCAAAAATGGTATTTAATGCTCGATAGACCATGCAAAGCATATCCGATGGGAACAATACTTTTCCTACGCCTTAACCTAGGTGGTATTGAAATTTTCTCAAAGAGGCACACCCATCCGATAAGTACTTGGTCAGATAACATACCTAAGGGCGTGTTTTTTTGCAGATGTGCATATCACTACGGGAAGAACGTTGTAGAATGCATAATCGACCATGTAGAGCATATCCGATGGTGACAGTACTTTGCAGCATCTCAATCTAGTTGAAACAGACTTGCGTGAAAAGTGGAGCCCCCATCCAATAAGTACTTGTTTGATTAACACACTTAGGACCGTGTTTTTTCATGGTTGTGCATGACACTAAGGCAAAAACGGTTTTTTATGCTTGATCGACAATGCAAAGCATATCCGCCGATGGGCACAATACTTTGCACACACCTTCAACTAGGTGGAATTGACTTACATGCAAAGTGGCACGCCCATCCCATAAGTGCTTGATTGGATAACATACCTAGCAGTGCGTTTTTTTATGAATGTGCATGACACTAGAGCAAAAATAGTATTTAATGCTCGATCGACCATGCAAAGGATAACTTGGCATGTCCATCTGATGAGTACTTGATCGGATAACTTCTCCCACCAATAAATTAATTACTAATTAAAAATTATAATAAATGAGTAGATTATTAAAAAGAGACTAATATTTATGTAATTGTTGCTACTGCAGCTTGCTTGCGAAGGACTCTCACAAAGGAGATGGCTATAGATTTTGTTCCAGGGATGGATGTGATTTTATGTAGCAAAAGAGAAGTGGTTGCATTTGCTACAATCCATGATAGTGATCCCAATTCAGTTTGCCACTTTCGAAGACTGGTGAAGATAAGGTGGCAGTTACTGTATCAAAGATTCTTAGCGCACATGTTGAGCTAAAGTATAAATGTGGAGATATGGAAACACTTGGAGATGTTATTCCCTATAATACATCCAACAAATCATTTATAGCATGGGACAAAGATGAGACTTATGCAACAGACATTATCAAGAATACAAAGTGCACCACCTTGGATTTTACTATAGGGGACATTTTACAAATGAGATCATTTGCAAATAAGACCGTAGCAGAAGGTGAAGTATTGGGATTTGAACAAGTGGAGCAATGGTCATTTGCACAGATGAGGATTTTAAAAGTCACTGATGATGGTATAGTTGATAACATAACATCCTTATGCGATCCCTACTATGAAGTAGGCAAGAATATGAGATGGAGCATGCAATTTTTAAACATGAGAAAGAGGCACGTGGTTTTCAATGATAAAGATAAGGTATACTACAATATCAAAGGACCTAAAAAGCGTGCCCATGTGCTAGGCTCTATCACTTCAAATGTGGATGATTTCAATATACTCAATTATAGAAGTGACATCTTATCTGGAGTGGATGAGTTCATTGGTTCCGAGAAACAAAATGATTTTAGAAGCGAAGCCTTATCTGGGGTGGATGAATTCTTGCACAGTGAGAAGGGCAAAGGTTTCAATAGTGATGTCTTGTCAAGTGTGGATGAGTTCATGCATATTAACAAACCTGGTGTCAATCAAGCTTATGGAGTTGTGAAAGCCATGCAAGATGTCCCAATGAGTGATGTTCTCTCAGGAGTGGAAGAGTTTCAAGGTTCTCAATACTCTCGTAGAATATTGAATTCATTGAATGGTCCTAAGAGTATGTTAAAAACGAGGATGAGATCAACAAAGGATTATTAAATATTTAACTTTGATTGTGATATGGCCAAGGATGCAACGACCAATCATGGATGCTTGGTTACAAACAAATGTGAGGAGAAGAAGTGCATAAATACAGATAACAACATGCACGAGGAACAAAAACGGTCATACATATGCATGAAGAGAAAGTGAATCCAACCAGATCCACAAAAGCAACCCAAGAGGAAGAGAGTAATGAAGGAGGAGAACATGTTAAATGCATTGGGATATTTATGTTGCAAGCGAAGATGTATGCACTTCATTGATCTTGCAGACATCAGGGAATGTAGAGGACACATGTGGCAAAGAAGAGGAAGCGAAAGAAATGAATACCTTCTCATAAGTCTCTCTCTTGCTTTCTTCAGAATGGCAATAAAAGGCTAAGTTCAAGACAAAAGGTAAAACCTCTCGTAAATGGAAAAAGGATTTGCAATAAGGCATATCGCAATATTACTGGATTATCCCATGGTACATATTGGGATTTAGTCACCAAGGCAAAGGGTGGCAACAAATTTAGCATTCACGGTAATAGAGGAAGGTCCAAATCAAGAATCTCAACTGTCAGGGCAGCAGCAATTTTGCAAGACTTCATACATGAAAATGCTTTACCTCAACACCATATATCTACCAAACTCCCTAACGGTGAGGCGATCACTGAAATGCACCTTCCAATGGGCTTGACAAAGCTCAAAGTATTTGACTCTATTGTAGAAAAGGAAAGGCAAAGAGGGGATGCCGTAGCTTCTTCTCATACTTTGTATACTCTTTGGAAGAAGAACTTTGGATATGTTAAAATCCCAAGGAGGCAAAAAATGTCAAAGTGCAGCGTCTGTGATGATTTAAAGCGAGTGATTGAGAGTGCAACATGTCCAAATCAAAGGGAATTATACAAAAAAAACCGAAAATCTCATCATGACCTTATTCGACATTCCAGACAAAAATATGCATATTGGAAGGAGCAAGCTATTTCGCATCCCGATGACTACATGTGCCTTATTGTAGATGGCATGGATCAGAATACAACAACATTGCCTCGTTTTGTTGCCACTCCACCTAAATTACAAGGAAAGCACTTTCTAAAGACACATCTATGTGGAGTGTTAGTGCATGGAATTAAGTTCTTTGCAGATATATGGATTGATTCCTTGCATCTACATGATAGCAATCAGGTTGTAACATCTATTATGAAGGCAATTCGCAATGTACATGCAGAAAAAGGTCGCCTACCACCGACTTTGAGAATACAAGCTGATAATTGCGGGCGAGAAAATAAGAATGTACTCATGTTTGCATTCTGCTCCATGCTAGTTGCTCATCGAATCTTCAATGAGGTCGAATGTGGATTTTTGTATGTTGGGCATACACATGAGGATATCGATCAAGTTTTTAGCATAGTCTCAAGGGAGCTTAAATGCAAGGATGTGGAGACAATAGATGACTTGGTAAGAAGATGTGGCAGGCAAGTTGGTGGCCATAAGGAAAGTATAGTATGTGAGAGGCATGAAAGAATGTATGATTGGAAGAGCTTCATTCTACCTTTCATACAAACGAGTGGTGATGCATTGACAGGTCATACCAATCCACACTACTTTCGTTTTGTTTTTTTAGATGAAAAACCCGTAATGCAATGGCAACAGTATTCTCATGATACAAAATGGGAACCTGAAGAACCTTACAGTCTCTTAACTTAATTCCCAACAAGGAAAGGTATCCAACATGGGCTCCTATATAAGAATTCAATGAGAGGTCTAACTGTGAAATAGAAGGATTAAAAGCATTTATTACATACAAAGAGGAAACGCTGCGGAGATATCCTGATTCGAAGCCTACTTGGAGAGAACACACTACCACTATAATTAACAAGACACGAAATTTAATAAAGGACCTTGAGAGAATGCGAGGCTCAAAGCATGTCAAGGAAGAATGCAATATGTTTTGGCCAAATGCTCATAACGATTTGCGCCCAGCTCCAGTCTTTGAAAATGAATTTGTATCATTACTCCCACGTCCATATTGTGAACCGAAGAAGAGAGAGTTTATGCCACAAGTAGATATAGAGGTCAATTGTTTTGTTGTGGTTCAGCCATCGGATAATGAATATGAGAATGTGAAGTTTTGGGTTGCAAAAGTAGTTGATGTGCAAAGAGATGACCAAGGGAGAGCTACAACATTTACAGTGGTATGGTATGAGCCAAAGGGCAGGAAGGAGAATATGGATAACAACACATTGTATACTAATTGTATAATGAAGGAGTGGGTCCCAAATGATGAAGCGGTCTCTCAAGTTTTGACGGAGACAATCATAGTGTCTTGGCATTCAAGGGCAAAGAAATCAAAGAAGCGCATGGGATATGAGGTAGAAGGAAAAATAAAAATACCATAGCAAACTATTTTGCATATACACGAATTTTTAAGGATGCTCACCATGGAGGAAGTAGAAGCAGATAGCGCAAATGAAGAATGTCCATGATTAAAGCTTTGTATTGAAGTCCATTGAAGGATTTTATTTGGGTACTAGGCAAGAAGCCAATCCAAGACAATTATAATCAGAGTCATCACCTCGTATGTCAAATGAGAGTCAAAATATGCACTGGATGTCACCCAAGGGTCAAGGCTTGCCAAGACAATAGGGAGTTAATGCAGATGGCACCTGGCAAGGGACTATCACATTGAGCAATAAGACAATGGGGAGTCAATGCACCCAAGGGGCAAGGCTTGGCAAGATAACTTGTGGGAGTTAATGCAGATGGCACCTGTATTTTGCATTGGATGTCACCCAAGGGTCAAGGCTTGGCAAGACAATAGGGAGTTAATGCAGATGGCACCTGGCAAGGGACTATCGCATTGAGCAATAAGACAATGGGGAGTTAATGCACCCAAGGGCCAAGGCTTGGCAAGACAAGTGGGAGTCAAATTATGCAGATGGCACGTGGCAAGGGACTGTCGTGACATTGAGCAATAAGACAATGGGGAGTCAAATTATGCAGATGGCACGAATTGAGGCTCTTTAAGAGCAACAATTTAAATTATAAACATATGTTCAATCTATATCATTTTGGATATAAAGACTCTAGCTGAGAGCAACGTCTCTTAATGTAATCATATAATAATAGCTATAATTGCTATTATACCTCTTTGGTTCAATACAAAACTTGGGTCTTATGGCATCATGTCTTTTTTCTATTTATTAAAAGTTTTAAAAATTTTGTGCATATTGCGAGTGACAATGTTATTTTCATGAAATATTTAAGTCTCCTTTCATGGATTTATAAATTTATCACATCAAGGAAAAACGTCAAGGAAAAATATTAAAAATAATTAAATTAACAAATAACTTAGATATAGCTAGAATTTCTAGTATAGGATTATTTCAAATTCTTGCATGTTGGTGCAAAAGTATAGATTGAAAAAACAATATTTTTATGTGAATATGATAGTCCCACAAAGTGATTTGATTTGGGAAGAATATTTTCAGAAAGTAAAATTTTGATTTGGGAAGGATATTTTCACAAAGTAAAGTTTTCATTTGGGAAGGATTTTTGGGCTTCGTCCAAAAACAACACAAAAAGTCCAAAATTAATGAAATAGGTGTTATACACCTCCTCAATTTGTGCATTGTGTCTTTTGCATATAGGTGCCCAATATTGTATGAAAACCTTCTTGAAATTTTTAGATTTATTATCCTTTTGTACATCATTTTGAGCAATGCCTAGCCAAATTGGGTAAATTTTTTCTGCTGGTCGGACCAAAAGAAAGTGTCCTTTTTGTACATCAACCATTGGATCAAATGATTGTTTTGGCTTTTTCCTTTGAGGTCCATAGTAGTGATCATTCAACTCTTCAATTCCTTGAAACTCATCGTTTTCATTATCAACTACTTGCACACAATCAATATGTTGCATCTTTGTCCAAAATCTCTCGTACATGCCCTCTACACTATTGTTTGGTTTATCAATCTCATCAATCATGTTCTTCCAGTACTTCACTACCGGCTTGTAAAACTTTGTGAAAGATGCTTCTGGACCTTGCAGGTGTGCTCATTTTTCCCAAAAGTGTACATACTCCTTGATACCAACTATCACATCTAAGTGATCCTTCACATACTCGAACATGGTTACACAAGGCGGCTCTCCACTTGGTAGCATTGGATGACCATCCGGATGTCTCTTCCATAACTCAATGCCACCTTTGCTTGGTTGCCAATCTAATGATCGTGGATGCACTTTATATTGCATGATAGGAACTCCATTTCGCATAAAGAACCGAAACTGAAGAGGCTTTGAGTGTCCCACTGAAGCATCTTGCCCATCGCATAGGCATCTATCAACATAGCTCTTGAAATCAGGGACTTCTGTTACCAAAAATGGCATTGGAGAAGACTCCTCACATTGTCTAAAAGTATCCATGAGATGTGCAAATGTCAATGTTTGGCTAGTTCTTAACCTCTCTGAAAACTTGCTAAACATTGCATCAATATTCTCATGTGTATGCCCAACCATCAAGAATCCCAATTGAATTGACTTGAAAATCTCTCGAGCAACAAGTAATGATAGGTATGCAAACAAGTACCTATTCTTGTTTTCAGAACCACAATTATCCAACTGCAACAATAGGTGTTCGGGTAGTTTCTTATAAGGATTTTCTTGATGGGAACTTCCAAGTCCAAGGTCTTTGAATGTTCCACCCATTGCTCCAAGATGAAGTTGTTGCTTGCCATTAGAAACATAGTGAGAATCCAATGCTTCTCTTGAGGTTAGTGCATTTAGCAGAGCATTGTCAAACCTTGGCATCCCATCATGTACCAAATCTCTAACTGCATGGTTATCAAATCTTTCAAGAATTCTCAAATACAAAGCCAATGAACCAATTGTGAAGTTAGGATCCGATGGCCACAAGGATAAAGAAAAGTGACCATAATGTCCTTGACCATTTCCATGTGTTATCATGCCAGTCAAAGCCATTGGGAGCTGAAAGGATTTGTCTGTGTCCTTTGAACGATTGCGTAATCTAGGGATGGCTGTCTTCTTTTGGTCCATCTTATCATTGATAATGCACAAGTATGTCTGAGGATACATTTCAGAAAATCTATGCCAAGTGTAGTACACATTTCTACAACTTTTTTGTTGTAACATGTGCTTTCTTCTATCTTCCATCAACTTATTACGTTCATTTTGGCATTTTGTCACTGCAAGCTAAGCCTTGATTGCACTGCATAAACCACACTTAGAGAATTCACTTGTTTTTGACAAAGTTACATGCTTGAATTTAGAGTTCCATATGCGGTTGAACGTGGAAGTTGACATCTCCTTACAACCCAAACTATGCTTTAACTGCATGTTAACCTCATAGAGAATATCAACCTGCTTGTATACATCTGGTATCACCAACTGTGTTTCCCTTGATCCATCCTAAAGTGTTCTACTTTTGTGTGGCATACGCTCAGAATTGTTATCCACAAAATCTTGGATTATGGCTCTACCTAGTTCTGTGTGGTCCCAACCTCTCCGCACGATTCCTTTATTACCATGCATGCACCTTCGTATACCAATTTCATATTGCTCCCTGTATTGATAAAATGTTGTTTTTGGAATACCATGCTCTATAACAAACTTGAATACCATTCAATGAAAAGACATATTTGAACCACCCATTGTCATCTTTTCGACAAGCGACCCCAAGAGTGTCATATACATAATTGGTGCGAGCCTCCAAACTTTGGCCCCAATACTCTATGCATAATTTGTATATCATTTGATGATCGGCAAATTGACAACAATTTTGTTTACAAGAATCAATCATAGATACTTTTGTGACTGCATCCCTTATGAGTCTAGATGATGCTAATGGCATGCCATGTTTTTTAGCTTTCCTCTTTACCATGCAGTAACGCCTCTTTTTTGTGGATTTTTCCATTGGGTCCTCATCTTCCATGTGCTTTTTCCCAGAACCACTTGGAAAATTCATGGTGTCATCGATTCTTAATGAAGTTCCATCTAAAAAGGTTATTTGTGCTTTTATTAAGTGGATGGTATCGATGCCTGATACATCACTATGATACTTTTCAATTCCCACACCTAGATTACCTTCACCAAGCATCTCAAAATTTATAGGTTCAAATGGGTAGACATACAAAACAACACCCTCTACAATGCTCTTGGTTTTCTGCTCATCCCATATTAAGACTTTCTTGTCCTTCCATGATTCTCGAATGGAAAACTCATCATATTCACATAGAGGTTCAACATCAATGGTATCTGATGTTATATCATTCATTGGTACAATAGCTCCATTGACATTGTCCACACAACTCATTGATCGTGCTTTCCAACGAACAACACTACCCAAAGCCTCATAGACTAAGAATGCATCCATTGTAGGAAATGGAAGAAGTGCACTTTCATCCATACAAATATCGATCGCCACCGATACATTGTTTTCTTCCAAGGGCACACCTTGGCACATGTCATCATGTGATGTAGAGAATATTGTCCCAATGGCAACAATCTTTCCACTGACAAGCAAGTTGACTTTAACCCCCACTTTCAATGTGGCACCTGCATAGTACATAGCATTTGTTATAGTTCAATATTGATATCTGATGGTGTGACTTAGGCTGAAAATGCTTTACAAGATTTCATTGCAAGACCAAATCTTCCTAAACCTTGGTGCTTTGAATTTTAGGCAACAAAATTTGGCTACATGGCCAAATCTTCATAGACCATGGTGCTTTGAAAGGGAGATAGCAAGATTTGTCCACACAACCAAATCTCCCAAGACGCTGGTGCTTTCAAGAAGCCACCAAGAGTTATCCACACATCCAAATCTACTTAGACCTTGGTGCTTTGAAAGAAGCCAAATCTCCACATAACTTGGTGCGTTGAAAGAAGCCCATAAGACTTGGCCACATGGTCAAATCTCCCCAGACCCTGGTGCTTTGAAAGGAGCCAACAAGATTTGGCCACATGGCCAAATCTCCTAAGACACTAGTGCTTTGAAAGAAGCAATAAGATTTGGCCGCATGGCCAAATCTACTCAGACCTTGGTGCTTTCAAAGAAGCTAGCAAGATTTGGATGCACGGCCAAATCCTTCGAGACCTTGGTGACTTCTTTCAAAGCACTAAGAAGATTTGGTTGTGGCGTTCTTTCAAACTTGGGGAGATTTGGTCATGTGGCCAAATCTTGTAGGCTTCTTTCAAAGCACTAGGGTATGGGGAGTTTTGGCCGTGCAACCTCCTCTTGCATGCTTCTTTCAAATCACCAGGTTCTAGGAGATTTGGCCGTGTGGCCAAATCTTTCAAAGCATTAGGGTTTGGGAAGATTTTGATGTGCTACCAATTGTTGCTAGCTTCTTCAAATCACTAGGAAGACTTGGCCACATGGCCAAATCTTCAAACGTTAGATTTAAAAATTGAAAATCCAGATTTTAAAATTTAAAATTTAAAGTTCAAAATTCAATTTTCAAAATGTAAAATAAAAAATTCAAATTTGAAATTTCAAAATTCAAATTTCAAGTTTCAACTTTCAAGTTTCAAATTTTGAAATTCAAATCTAGAGATCCTACTTTCAAAAAAATCGTACATGCTTTTCATGATTCACGCTATTACACTTTAAAATCATACTATTACTTTAAAAGCAAACCAAAAAATCTAAAACTATTAAAAAACCAAAACTTTAAAAGGAAAAGCTAAACAAACCTTTTAAACCAAGCATAAAAAGTAAACCTATAAGAAGGAATTGAATTCATCTTCGTGGGGGATCAAGTGCTAGGCTCACCATGTTCTCTCCCTTCCTAGATCTCAAATGTGTAACTAGGGTGGTTTGAGAGCCTTAGGACAACGTCTTAGATGGGGTAGTTCTTGGAAAACACACCCTTGGTTAGCTAATTGCAAGCACAAAGTTTCAAAACTATGTCAAAATAAGAGGTCCCGGGGGGCTCCCCATTGTCCTAACAGTGTGCACTTAACTATATAGGTTTTAAACTTCCATTACCAATTAAACTCTCCATAGATTCCACACTCAATAGTTGGATTAGAAAAAGGTCTTTTTTTTTTTTTCTCTACATGCTTTTGGGGGGATTGCTCCTTCCCCCCAAAAGCATGCTTTTTTGGGGGGATTGCTTTGTCTTCCTCCAAATGCCGCTCCGTTCTTCTTTAGATGACAACCTGTGCACCCCCCCATTCTTCTTGCCACTCCTCTTGGCAAAATCCTGTGTGCCCCTCCCTCCTTCTTCACACTCCCCTCTCCTGGCAAATCCCCTCTTGGTGCCCCTCCATCCTTCTTCACGCTCCCCTCTCCTGGTAAATCTCCTTTTGGATGAAATCCTTCTTGCCGCTCCTCTCTCCTGCCAAATCCCCTCTCTCCTTTTGGACAAAATCCTCTTCCTGTCGGCTCTTTGTATGCTTGTGGCATGCCATCACACCCCAAACCATGAAAAAATGTAACTTTCTGTTAACATGATGCTCCAAAGTGTCCAGCACGTGTTGCACCATGCCCTTTTCTCCTCCAGTGGGCTAAATGCTAACATGGTAGTGATCGAGCAAACATTGTAGAAACTCTAAAGACCCAGGATGGAGAACAAGCCAATGCTTCGCATTGTGCAAGCTCATATGTTTGTTTTACTTCAAAAAACAACACTCGAGCAATAACCCTTTCAAATCTATTATCACTGCTAATCTTATTTTTGTTATCACCTCTTTTGACATTATTTCTGAGGGTGACATTATGTCTTCTCCTTTACCTTCTAAGATTTCTTTCTGCACCTTGGCTTCATACAATGACATTTAATCTTCTCCTTTACCTTCTAAGCTTGCATCCACATTTGTTAATGGAACATTAACTCCAGACATTGCATCCTCAACATTTTCAATCAACCATGTTGAGCTTGGAGCTTGCATGCTAATGTTCAAATTAGGCACATAACGAATCATTGGATCAGGTGTCACATGTACAGGCAATGCTTCTAGCGATGTGAAATTGAGATGGCCAAGATCTGTTGATAAACAAGGAAATGAAATTCATAAGTAGAAACAAACTGAAGATTGAGATGGAAAACCAAATTGTCAAACTTTAGGTTATGTGCTCTCAATGCAATTTGTTTGTGTGAAAGCATTCATGTTTTTCTTTTTCAAAACAAAATTGGATTACTAAAAAAAAGAAAGCATTCATGTTCATATGCTTAGTATACCCCCTAAAGTTGTTGAATCTATACCCTTTCAAGTTATTTCAATCCCCAAAACTACATATTCTTACGATGCCAAAAACCTTTGCGTGATAGATAGAGTGGAGTCCAACATTATCTAGCATTGCCCGAGTGTTCCCACTAAGAAAAGATTTGGCCAAGTGGCCAAAACATATTTAAGCATTCATATGAAGTGAATAAGGATAGAAACAACAATTTACACTAATTCATTCATCATGATCAAGACTCAACACACTTTTTAACATTTATGAACTCATAAATAAATTTGGATGTGTATCACACTCCAAAGGTATTACAACATGCAAACACATCTTTTCATGAAATATAGAAAATTAAACATATTCAAGAATACATATGAATGTTTGAATTATGGCAATGAGATAGAAGAAATTTCCAAGTAATATTAAAAGATCTTTGGAACAAAATTAATACATCATATGGAGAATATAGCAAGATAACATATGGAAAACACGAACACCATATAAAAGAACAATTTCAAGGACCTATTGCTTCCTCTTCTGTTTCCCAAAACTTTGAAGCGTGTTTTTGTAAATGCTCACGCTGCTCTTCATTGAAGGGTTGAAGCTCTTTTTGTCTTGGTATGGTATCAATTTCTTTATCCCCTCCACCTTCAGTTGTATCATCTTCTTTTGGTACCCCCTCTATTGCCAATGTTGGTTCTTGCAAGCCAGCCCATTGTCGAATTTCATGATTACTGTAAGCATACGTGCAACATATACTTTCAACCTTTGCCAACTCCTCATAAGTCTCAACAACTGAAACAACATGCCTCTTATAAGAACGAGACTCTATTGCAGCAAGCCCCTCAGAGAACAAGTCCAATACATACTCATCTTCTCGATAGAAACCCATGTTCATGTATTTCATGATACTTGAACGTTTTCTTTTCAAGGACAATTCAATGTCAAATTCATCATCATCATCCTCATCATTATCATCCTCATCACCTGATTCTTTTGCACCACTTGATTTTTCATATTTTTCATCTGCAACATATATTGATGGCTTACATTGTGCATTAGTATAGCGCTCAAT
This sequence comes from Dipteris shenzhenensis, assembly GCF_047967505.1. Classification (NCBI taxonomy): domain Eukaryota; kingdom Viridiplantae; phylum Streptophyta; class Polypodiopsida; order Gleicheniales; family Dipteridaceae; genus Dipteris; species Dipteris shenzhenensis. The sequence goes on along the minus strand of NC_141605.1, from coordinate 48,042,957 downwards.
ATCGTTGAAATGCTTTTCCTTGCTTACGAGTACACAGGCAATTAAGCCATCCATAGATCTAGTGACAAATATATTTGTAGTTTCAAAATTAAGGCAACCGAAGTGTATTTTATATTGTCCGAATGTCTTATTTAATGCATTCTTCAAACATGATACATGATCCATGGTCAAGAACACCACAAGAAGGAATTGCACTGGGGGAGATGCGATTGTCATCAAGCTTTTCAACAAACACTCAAAGCAATCCTCGTTCCAATTTCTACTTCTGCTTGGTCCATATATTACATCCAAAAAAGCAACCCCTATTGCCATTGGCTCTTGGAACACATTATGTATAAATTCCATTCCCTCCATGTTTGAACCGACTGTGTAGAACCTCCAAGGCCGACGGCCATGACTTGCACCTTCACTTTGTCCCATAATCCACCTCAGATACCCCTTTGTAGCATCAGGCAATGGTGGAGTTTCCTTGCCCTATTGAAGCTTCACTTTAACCATGAGTTAGAGCAACCACGAATCTGATGATACAATTCTGGAGTAATTTTAAAATGTAATCTGCACTCATCCCAATTTTTTAACATTAAAGAAGGCCGTTCTGCCCATATAAACATATAAAGTTCTTTTTGTAGTGTAGCATCTCTCTTGATCTACATAGCTCGTCCTTCAATATCAAGAATCATGGCATCAGTCTTTGTTTTAGCTATGACTACTCTACCTTCCTTAATGTCATTTTGAATTTGACCAATTTGATCATCAGTCAATCCACGCAAGCATCTAAACATTGAGACTGTGGATTGCCTATGGCATTTTCCATCTTGTGAATATTTGCATGCAATGTAATCCTCAAGGATGGAGATCTAACCATCATAAATGGCATCGCTTGTGATTATCATATGTACATCCTTCATGGCAAAGCTATTGCCCAATGTTACCTTGCTAGTGTCAATGAAAGCCTGCAAAATATATGAATCCATTAGAATGTAATAATTAAGAAAACAGACTTGTAAAAAATGATTCATAATTAAAATTTGTACTTACATCCCAATTCTCACGATCTGGATGTCCTTTTGCAAGCCCTTGTTGTGCTTTCTTGGGTATGTTAAAGAGAATCCATTGTCCCCTCACCTGCTTAAGTATATCAATGTATGGAGATCCGTCTCAAGATATTTTGAGACTCCAGGTTTGCCATCTTTGATATCTCCACACAAAAGCGTCTGGGACAATTCACTACAATCCTCGCCTGGCAGGTGCGGTAGTAGTTCTTTCTTTGGGCCGTGCTATTATCATCATTAGATGTGAATATTTTAGCAGCATATATTGAATGTTGTTCAGATAGTATGTTCAGATAGTATCTAGTAGTGGCACTTGGTTAAATCCTTTTTATCTACCCTTTCTAGGGGCTGCTTTGTTTCAAGATTGAAAGGCATTAAATCTGCTACAGTAGTAGGAGGCCTAGAGTTATGACCGAAGTCTGCAGCAAGCTTCTCCACATGCTCTTTGTTCAACCCTCTATATACATAGCTTGGAGGAGCTTTTTGACATCTTGCAACTGGAATTGGAAATGTTGCATGCAACCTGAATGGGTAGTATTTTTCATATTCCACCAAGCCTGATGGTTTCTTTTGCCCTTTTTCTCCTATGACCTTTCCACTTGGCTCCAATTCACTACCACTACTTCTTTCCACAACTGCTAGCATACCCTTTGGAGGTGTTCCTTCTTGTGGTACATCAATTATAGTTAGCTTTCCTTTCTTTTCCCCTTCTCCGCTACCACCTGGTGCTTGAACCATAGTTGACTTTCCTTTCTTTGTTCCTTCCCCACTATCTTCCCCACTCTTTCGCTTCTTTAATGTTGCTGAAACTTTGCGATATGATTCAATGATTGTTGTCACTGTTTCAATTTCATTTCCATCAATTGATTTAACACTTATCCAGCCTCTTGAGTGCATGTTGTCATCTACATCAGACTTCATACGAGATGCTTCATAATCGCTGGGATCCAAGAGAAATTTCTTATTTTGATTTATAATAATCAACAATCCAATATCTCCCTCTTTTCCAACCACATCTTCTGTGATTTGATGTACCAATCCAACACAAGTGTATGCACTTTTATTAGGTAACAAAACAAATAAGTGAACTCGTGTCAACTGTGCTCCCTCGATACTATATATGTCAAAGTACCAAGGTATGCTTTTTTCTCCAAATCCACTTACAACTTTCTCAACCTTCACATTTGTGTCTTTCCTATAAAAAACCCAAGCAATGTACAAACTATCATCTTTATAATCTTTAATGTTAGACAAAACACATTATCGATAAACATATCTAAAATAGAATCTAGAATTAACACTAGACATAGTAGTAGATTTGAGAAAGCACTAGATTCTAGGGAGATTTGGCCGTGCGGCCAAATCTTATGGGCTTCTTTTAAAGCACTGGAAGGGGAGGTTTGGATGTGTGGCCAAATCATATGGGCTTTTTTCAAAGCACCAAAGTTTGGGGAGATTTGGCCTTGTGGCTAGATCTTGTGGGCTTCTTTTAAAACACTAGGGTCTGGAGAGATTTGGTCGTGCAACCAAATCTTGCTAGCTTCTTTCGAATCGGTCAAATCTTTCTAGCTTCTTTTAAATCACTTGGGTTTAGAGAGATTTGGCCATGCGGCCAAATCTTGCTAGCTTCTTTCTAATCACGAGGGTCTATGGAGATTTGGCCATGCAGCCAAATCTTTTCAAAGCACCAGGGTTTGGGGAGATTTGCATGCGATCAAATCTTGCTAGCCTCTTTCTAATCACGAGGGTCTATGGAGATTTGGCTATCCGGCCAAATCTTTTCAAAGCACCAGGGTTTGCGGAGATTTGGCCGTGCAGCCAAATCTTTTCAAAGCACCAGGGTTTGGGGAGATTTGTCCATGCAACCAAATCTTTTCAAAGCACTAAGGTTTGGGGAGATTTGGCTACGATGCGAAATCTTTCTAGCTTTTTATAAGTCACGAGGCAAACCAGCAAGAACAGTGTTCATTGATGTTTTGCCTTACACGGGTTGTGTTAATCCCCAGCAGAAAATTGCATTTTCCCTACAAAATTTAATATATATTGTGGTGATTCTATTTTGCTTCATGAGTTATTACCGTACTTACAGATGCTAGATGATGCAATAGATGTGCACAGTGCCATCTCTTCTAACCGATTTGGTCAAGCTCTGATTGTCGAAGGGCATGATATGTTCTATTATTTTCAACTAGTGATCCTTGAATTCAAAGAAAAAAACAAAGAAGTGCTCGAAAGGATGAATGTCGAATCTCATATGTCTACTCGTAGTTCAAAAAAAGACACAGAGAAAGGTATTACTTCACCTATAACCAAAACTAGAGTGAGAGGGACTTGTCCTACTACAAGAAGTATGGTGCATGCTCAACATGTTACATTGAATGAAGAGGAAGAATGCATGCTAGGAAAAATTGCCAAAATGGATCCATTGAAAGATAGTGAGGCAAAACGCTTTGCTATGGTTCTTGGATGCAAGGAAAGGGGAATCACCGCCGATGCTACAAGGGCATTCTTAGCCAACTTGATTCAATTTTATTACATAGACAACCCTTGGTGAATCTGAGTGATCTTGTTAATTAGAGTTGCAGACACAAATGCTCAACTAAAACATTTGTACCTACATTCTGATTTATATTTGGACACTATTTGGTTAGATTTGATTTGCAAAACATTATGTTTCAATTTGTTTTGTGAAAGAATTAATAAACATTGAGTTAGTACCTTGTCCAAAATATGCTTTGTGCTTTGTGATGTGAGTTTGTATTCCTCCACTAAAAGAATGATTATTTGATTTTAAACATATGATAGGTGTTGCGGATTGTCCTGAAAAGTTGAAGAGCTATCTTATCACAAATTTTGATCCTACATCCAATGGTTTATGGAAACATGAATTGCCCATACCCATTGAGCATGTGTTCGAAATGAATGGCATCCATTATGAAGTAAAGAAATCAACAATACATGGGGCAGGATATGGTCTTTTTGTACATATGAGCATCAAGAACAAACAAGATTTGATGGTATATAATGGTCCAAACTATGATTATGATACTTGGAGATCTCTCCTCAAGTTTTTCCCAAGGATGAAAACTTATGGAATGTTTAAAGTTCCATTCATTGAGCCATTGACAGATGTGAAATGTATCGTGGGAGATGTATTGTATGGAAACATTGCTGGATATATAAATAGCTCAATGTATTATAAAGAAAGAACAAATGTTATATTTGTATACATCCCTAAACTACCACCTTGGGCTCAAAAGTCACAAGGAGATTTGAGTGCCCATGGCTACATTACTGTGCAAACCATAAAGGATATCTTCTTCAGAGATGAGCTACTTTGTGAGTATGAATACTAGTATGGAAGTGTTAATGATTATGTTAAATGATGTGGTGCAAAATTGGCTATGTGTCAATGGTTTTGATTATATTTAGTACAAGAAAGCAATTTAAAAGAATGTTTTTATCAAGACCATGTCTCTAAGTTTCATGAGCTCTATTGTGATGGAGAGTTTCACGAGCTCTATTGTGATGGAACGGTGTTTTTGAACACCACATTTATATGATGGATGTCAAAGCTCTACCATAATCCTATTGCATATGTCAATACTGCAATTTATCAACATAGAAACATATGCATTTGACATTAATTTGATACATCTAATATACCAAATAAAAATTGACAGTTGTTGCAAGTTTAATTTTGTTTTTGAAGACACATTTATATGATGGATGTCAAAGATCTATAACAATTCTATTGCATATATCAATACTGCAATTTAATTAACTCAAATGAATCTTCCTAACGCAACATCTATAAATTGGCTTTTGTTTGTGGTTTCAATGCATATGAAACAACAAACATCTTTCTTTCACTAGCAAATCAACAAATGTTTTGGCCATGGAGCCATGTTCACATCTATTAAGGCCTTTTGCCATAGCAACATACAGAAGCTTGTTGCTTGGGTTCTAGGAATTGGGAAAGTATTGTGCATGGTCTAGTCTCCCCCAACATAATTGAAACTTGGGTCCTGAATGGAGCTAATGTTTCAATAAAAAACATCAAATTTTACTTTTGAAGTGACTATATTTTATTTCGTGGGAATTGGTATTTTCCCAAATTCTCTAATATAGTGTTAAAAGTATTTTTAGTTTGATCTTTTGGTGCAATAGAAATATAGCCATCCATGAATGAGTGCATCTCATGTCCTAGAACGTGTTCAAGTATACCATCTGTGAATGGAATAAGAAAAGGGTTTGGTACATTCTGGGTATTTAACTTCCCGTAATCCACACCTACTGAGAGCTTTGTGTTTTTCTTAGGTACTACCATAATAGCAAAAATCTAATCACTTTTGTCAATAGAATAAATGAAACCTGCTTGCATGAACTTATCTAGCTCGACTTTGACTTGCTTAGCATAATTTGGGTTCATTGTATACCTCTATTGTCTAATAGGTTTGGCATTAGGGATCAAGGGGATTTGATGCTAACCAATGTTTATAGGAACTCCTTTTAAATCTTCATAGCTCCATGCAAAAACATTCTTATACTGCATAAAGAGATTCTTAACTTCGTTCAATAATCATCAACCACATAAGCACTAATGACCACTATTTTGGATTCCTATTATGATCCCAAATTTAGTTCTTGAGTTGGCTCTAGAAGTAGTTGTTCATAGCCTAGCAAGTAGTTATGAATTGAGACTTAACAATTTCTCTTTCCCCAACCACATCTTAACTTAATGTGTATAGATCTACAATCTAATAAATAGACAATGCTTAGAAACAAATATAGAAGCAACTCTTTATGTTTCCCTCCGTCCACAAAGTAGGATAGGATACAACACCAAAAGGTTCTCCTACTAGATGTGAAGCACTTCTAGATCTCTAAGCCCACGTGCTCCACCTCAAGCATATGTAGACTCTCTGTCTAGGTCCCTTCCACCTTGTTGTCCGGAAGCCAGCCTAGGTGGGCAGCCCTTTCTCAACTTTATCTGTAGGCTATGATGTAACTCCTTTACCTCCAAAAGATAGTAGGTCTTACTACTGCTCCAATTTGCTGACTTTTGGCTGCTCCAGGTGATATTGAATGAGGCCAAATGCCTCCTCTTTTACAGGCCCAAGGGGCCCTGAAATGGACTGACCTGGTAGGGCCAACCCCTAGGGTCTGTTTAGGCTGATCAGGCTGCCCCCCCAGTCTGTAAACCAACCTAATTTGGGGGCTGTTCTATAGACCCGCCTGGCCACGTGGTAGCTCGCCATAGGCCCAAGCCACTGCCCACTTGTTGGCCCTGTTCCAACCTTGTTATAGGGTCCATACAAGCCCCAAAGTCCCTGCCATGTAGGCACCTTTGGCCACTGTAGATCCCACCCTCTGTCAGGCATTCAAGAAGTCATGTTCTCCATCAAATAAGCCTCCATACAGCCCCATATAGTGGGGCCGTACCCTGCTAATGTCAACGTGCCCTTCACAAGGCCCTGTTGCAAGTCGTATGCCTACTCATTAGTTTCATCTTGCGAAGCCAAATCTTGGGCTTCATGCCCCTGCCATCTTTCCTGCACAAGGTCTCCTTTGTGCTGCCCATGTAGCAGCCTAATCATGCCTTGGTCTACCCGCGACGAGCATTTTTCAAGCAAAATCTTTCGAGCATCCGAGCGAAGGAAAAAAAATATGCAAAGTATTACAGCAATGCCTATTTTATACAAAAATCTTTGCGTGAATCTTTCGGAATGATAAGAATATAATGGGATGGCTTTTGAAGAAACCCAACTTCTCTATGAAAATTCCCTTATGATCCTTCCTACAACTTTTACTTAATAGGGGGTGAGATTGAAAAACCTCTCTAAACCTATCTTCATGAAAGGTTTCTCTTGACGTTGTTGCTTCTCATGCTGATAGCGTTCTCACCATTCTTCCTCAGTAAGTGTCATCGGTGGTATACTCCCTTTGCAATATTCTTCCCACCTTTTTACAACTCGGCATTATCCATGACAACCTGAACAACCTTTTGAGGGCCTTACTCTCTTATAACCTTGGATAACATATTAGACATATATGTCCCCGACTTCTTTACATGTGAGGCATCAATCGATGTGTGGAAGGCCTCCCCATGTGGCGATTTAACCATCACATTCAATAAAGCATGGTGTTTTATGCTTGTTCACCCATCTGAGACCAATTGTGCATCCGGTGTTATGCAGTTGCTCAAAAATTCTACGATTTATGTTCTCTTTCTCTTCTACATATACCTTATCTAACAATGATGTACACAATGTGTAGTAAGAAGGCGGCCCAACCCATAGTTAGCAATGCAATTCCATGTAGCTCTCATATCCGTCATTATCAACCATACTTAGTGGATATTCTGATCGCAAGATTGATCTACCAAGTACATACTATACATTCTCCAAGTCTTGAACCTGGATGCTCTCAACTATCATGGGTTGTACTATACATTCTCCAAGTCTTGAACCTGGATGCTCTCAACTATCATGGGTTGCCTCAAGTTAGGAGTAGCAGTTGCCGATCTAGCTTCACGAGCCATAGGTGGCGATCTATCTTGCATGCTAGTGTCCACACAAGGAGTTTTGGCATGGGAGCCTGCAACACTAGTACTTCCATCACCGTGTATGCTTACAAACTCTACCCCACTTATTTATACCTTAACTTTTCCAAATTGATCTTCTTCGTATTTTTCCAGAAGCTTGCAGCTTCTCTGTCATGGTGCGAGCTACTGCAGTAGCTCTTGGGGCCGCACAACAATGAATGTACTCAATGTAGTCACAAATATTAATAACAAAGTCCCACTCTGGACCATGTGACTTACATTTTCCCCCCTGTGCATGTGGAACAACTCTTTGAGAGGATTGTGACACCCACATAAATCCTCTCCCCATATCTTGGTTATCAACCTCACGGATCAAGCATTGGGGTAGTGCCCATTTCCGTGATGAGATCCTCTTTTGCAACTCCTTCTTCAACCTCGGGAACATTTTCAAGCATATCAATACTAGCATGGGCATGACTCGATGCATCCATAGTTTGTCTAGTCACAACTAGTCTTGAAGATTGTGAACGAGCATTTCTAATTTCAAGCATTTCTGATTGTGCATTTGTAGTCGCAACACGTGCCCTATTTCTGCTCAAGTCATTGCCATCTTGTCTCCCCCTTCTCTCCATACCTAAGGCCCTTAGCTTAAGAGTCAAGACTGCTCACTAACAATCACATTCATTGGCACTCATGATCGCGGTCCTCAAGTTTCCCAAAATGCAAGGAGTCAGAATATAGACCACCCTCAAGAACACACAACAAAAACTCACATCCACTAGCCCTCGTGTTCGTGGTCTACAATTTCCCCAAGATGCAAGGAATCGGAGGAGTAAACCACACCCACAAGTATATTGAATGCTGACTCACTCTAAACCACTTAGCCTTATAACTATTCAGATCCAAATCGTGGTTCACTTTCTTTCCCAACTTATTAGGATATGAACCACAACCGGATCAAATGACGAGTCTCTATCACCATTTCCACCGATACATAGCCTCGGGGAACGTGGGAAACTAGGAATCTGCACCCCATAGCACCATCGGTACACAAGACACTACCAGTGATAGCATGTTAGATATCAATGCTCCACTCTCATGTAACTATGCGGGAACCAGCTAACTCTACTTGTAAGCCCCCCATATGAGGAGAGGCATTTGAGTAGCTTGGTTATCCAGTAGGTCCTGGTTTGGACACCAGATGGGGGCCATGTGTGGCCTGATAGCTGGACGGAGTTGGCACACTACCAACTAGGCTACATGCAAGTGCAGGAAGGCATCCCATGACTGACCGCAATGAGGGTAGACGGAGCATTTCTTGGGGCAGCCCACTCTCGGGTTACGGGGCTCGTTTGGAGCCCCAGATGATCTTGGATGGCTGTGGACCAAACGGCAACCATAGGTCAGTTGCTCTATTTTATGCCACGGTTCTATCGTGTGGTCGGTGGCCTATTTCAAGACCGACCCCCAATCGACTGTTTTGGGCGGTCTGGGTCGGTCACTAAATTGGGTCTAACCGACTATGACTAGTGGCTATATAAGAGCAAGCCCGTGAAGCCCATTTCATCACTGGCTACAGCAACCCTGATTCCTTAGCATCTAGCCTCTGTCCTCTATTGTTTCTAGATTGCCATCGAAGCTTCTCTCATAGGAGCGCATGGCTGGGAGGCAGCGCCATCTATTGTATCAGTTCTATAGTAATCAAATTTTTGATTCTCCATACTATCTATTTTCTCTCTTGCATACGAGATCCTGTTATCTGTTGAGCACAGACGTTGTATTGTTTTCTTACATGGTATCAAAGCCTGGACTCTAGTAAGAAGATTTGGTAGTGTGTTTCTGTTTGCGAGCAGATTGTGAGAGATGGCCCAACCCGCAAGACTGCGAATCCCACTGTTCGGTGAAAGCGGAAAGTTGGAGGGCTCTAACTATCCACTCTAGAAGTTCAAGATGAAGACCATCCTAAGCGCATATGAGCTTTGGGACACTGCTATTGGGGTGCATGCTTCAACACTCACAAAATGAAATCTCACAAAAAATGAACCTACATTGCTTAAAGAGACTCACCTTCTTAAAAAATGTGAGGCCCAAGACGAATCCAGCCAATGCAAGACAATAGATAGTACCAACTGCGAATGAGATTCTCGCATGGACAAGAAGAAATGCAGATGCGATGTGTTCTATTGTCTACAGTGTAAGTGATTCCATCATGGTGTTAATTCAACATGTCACCATAGTGGAGGAGGCATGGACCGGTCTTGAAAAATTAGTACGAGACCACAAATCAGACGTGGATTCAAAATCTGGAGACTCAACTCGCGAATGAGAAATTGTATGAGTTTGAAGCGGCAGAGAAGTTCATCATCAAAGTGAAGAATCTGTGCAATCAGATGACTGCGATTGGCATCACCATCACCAGCGAGAATCTAGCACGAAGGTGCATACGAATTCTCCCACCAAACTACGACGGTCTTGTTACGGCACTGAATATGCAAAACAGAAATCCACCCCTCAACTTTGAGGATTTCAGTGTGATGCTTCTAGAGGAGAAGATGCATTAAAAGACGAGGACTAGAGAAGATTCGGCTTTCTATGCTGGATCAAAGAAAGATAATGGTAAGGACTCTAGTAACCCATCTATGTGTTGTACACATACTTTAAATCTCGCATTTGAAAGATTGGTATAAACAAGTGCCATGGTTCAAAGAGATTGTTTGTGAGGCTCGAGACATCGTCAAGTTAGGACGATCAAAGCAACATCTTGAAGCAATCTTTATGTCTCCTCGTGATGGTTCTACCATGCTGCAATTGCCAGCAACCACGAGATTTGCCACGTACTTCTACAATTTGCAATCTCTAGTGAAAAATAAGAGTTTTCTTATAGAGACATTTCATTGTGATGCATTTGAATGATGGATGTCATAGTTGACTGATAGGGCAATAAAGGTGAACATTTATTTGCACACAAGACAATGGAAATGGTAGTGCTTCAAAATGAGCACACATCAAGAGTATGGCTTGAAAGCAATCACGGAATCAACACTGTTGATATAGTGAAGCTGCCATTGGGCCTTGTGTCCAAAAGAGTCAAGCGAGTACGAAAGACACTGCTACTATAGAGGTCAATGAATGAACAATCCAAGCGAAGAAGAGTGCCCACATGTGTCCCCCTGATCTCCACAAATATGTCGGTGCCTTCTCCAAGAATGCGCCCAATCAAGGAAAGAATCTTCACAATGTGCTAGATGCTATCATAAGAAAAGTTGAGAGGGATCACGGCTGACATAAGTACCCTTGTAGGCTTGAAATTGAAACTCAATCAATTGAGCATTGGGGTGTGTAAAGTGAAGAATGCCAGACACCTGGAAACATGTATGAACGACATTGTGAGCATGAAGCAAGTGTGGATTCAATGCAATAACAAGTTGCTGGAAATCATTTTTCATCCATAACCTAGCTCAGAGGCTTGGCCGATAAAAGCTTGCTAGAGATCCTTCCTTTTATGACCCTCTAGTATGCTAGCAAGTATGGTGAAGTCGAACACACCAAGGCCATTCTTTCCAAGAATGTATAATATGTTCATGAGGCTGTGCATCATAATCCCTTCCTCATGGTACTCTTGCATGAGCTTTGACAATATATTCTTTTGTTCGCTCACAAAGTACAACTGGAAAGATCGAATAAGATAAAAACAAAGTCATTGTTAATTACTAGAACAAATTAGGTTCAATGATATGTCTTCTGTAGCAAATGTGCACTTACGGTGGCACGTTCTTCATTCAGTGGTCCATCAGCAATGGTAAGACAATCCAATCCACTTTAATGATGACGAATGCTATGGTTCCAACTACCGAGACGACATGATGCCTTTATTTAACCTGACAAAGTAGGGATCTTTTTATCAAAGCTATGCTTATATGTTAATATAAAATAGGATAACTTGGATCCTTGGCCTTGAACGTGCCGTACTTTGCTAGAACCTTCACCTCAAAGATATAGAGATGGCACATGAACTCACATAGATTATATAATGCAAAGTACTTGTAGATAATTTCTGTCACTACAGAATTGCTCCTTTGTGGGGACTAAAGCTCTCAATTTGATCTCGGAGCTTTGCAAACAATACCTACTTTTGCTCCTTTGTATTGCTTGTTCGAGCGAGTTTATTTGCTCACTACCCTCTTTTCTAAAAGTAGTGTTTCTATCTACTGCAACATTTTGAATGAAAAGAGTTGGAGCCACGTGCTCTTTTGCTGCGTTTACCTCGCCTTGGGCATCATGACTTGTTTGTGCTTTAGGATTGTTGTAATGTGTACTATTGATATGTACATCTGAAGGGGTGTATGGGCTATGGTCTCCTTGTCTTAATGGGCAATCCAGAATCATGGATTATGTAGACCTTCTTGTCAAATACCTTAAGATTGTATTTCTTGGATTTTGTAGACCTTCTTTGTCAATTGCCTTAAGACAATATTTCTTATGTAAAATGCAATGGCGATCTTCTTAGCAGAGATTAATGGAGAGCCTCCTAAGGTAATTCACAATTGTTTCTCACGCTCTTGGGTCCAAGCAACGTAAGGCTGCCTCTAGAATAAGTGGAACAAAGGAACTATGACCACATGAGGTTAATCAATAGAACACAGCAATGTAGTGTGCAACCCAAACCCATGTGCAATGGTGTACTAACTTTACCTCCATCGAATTGCAACACTTTGAGTCTTTGAAAATAGTAGAAAAGAATCTCAAAGAATCCACAAGCATTGCTCTAGAGTTAGAATCGTTCTCTAGTATTTCTGCTATGTATTGTCTCGATAAAGGCCACTTGTCATCATCCCTAGTTGCGAGTTTGTACCAAGATGTTGTAGTTGGATTAGGAGAGTTTGTTATACTTTTGGAAAAGTGTTTCATAAGCCATATGTGAATGGAGGAGTTGTGGGCAATGCAATACATTCATATTGTTTGGATGCTGCTTTGTCCAAATATGATTTGCAATTATCCATTTCTTACAACAATAAATCTTATATGTTCATTATGTTCGTATAGAAGACGTAGAAGACAATATGAGTGAAAGAAGCTTTATTTCATTGGTCAAGAGAAAATTGACAATAGAAGTTCAGTGACAAAAGCTACATTTATTTGAACACAAGACAATGGAAATGGTAGTGCTTCAAAATGAGCACACATCAAGAGTATGGCTTGAAAGCAATCACGGAATCAACACTGTTGATATAGTGAAGCTGCCATTGGGCCTTGTGTCCAAAAGAGTCAAGCGAGTACGAAAGACACTGCTACTATAGAGGTCAATGAATGAACAATCCAAGCAAAGAAGAGTGCCCACATGTGTCCCCCTGATCTCCACAAATATGTCGGTGCCTTCTCCAAGAAGGATGCACCCAATCAAGGAAAGAATCTTCACAATGTGCTAGATGCTATCATAAGAAAAGTTGAGAGGGATCACGGCTGACATAAGTACCCTTGTAGGCTTGAAATTGAAACTCAATCAATTGAGCATTGGGGTGTGTAAAGTGAAGAATGCCAGACACCTGGAAACATGCAAGAACGACATTGTGAGCATGAAGCATTTGTGGATTCAATGCAATAACAAGTTGATGGAAATCATTTTTCATCCATAACCTAGCTCAGAGGCTTGGCCGATAAAAGCTTGCTAGAGATCCTTCCTTTTCTGACCCTCTAGTATGCTAGCAAGTATGGTGAAGTCAAACACACCAAGGCCATTCTTTCCAAGAATGTATAATATGTTCATGAGGCTGTGCATCATAATCCCTTCCTCATGGTACTCTTGCATGAGCTTTGACAATATATTCTTTTGTTCGCTCACAAAGTACAACTGGAAAGATCGAATAAGATAAAAACAAAGTCATTGTTAATTACTAGAACAAATTAGGTTCAATGATATGTCTTCTGTAGCAAATGTGCACTTACGGTGGCACGTTCTTCATTCAGTGGTCCATCAGCAATGGTAAGACAATCCAATCCACTTTAATGATAACGAATGCTATGGTTCCAACTACCGAGACGACATGATGCCTTTATTTAACCTGACAAAGTAGGGATGTTTTTATCAAAGCTATGCTTATATGTTAATATAAAATAGGATAACTTGGATCCTTGGCCTTGAACGTGCCGTACTTTGCTAGAACCTTCACCTCAAAGATATAGAGATGGCACATGAACTCACATAGATTATATAATGCAAAGTACTTGTAGATAATTTCTGTCACTACAGAATTGCTCCTTTGTGGGGACTAAAGCTCTCAATTTGATCTCGGAGCTTTGCAAACAATACCTACTTTTGCTCCTTTGTATTGCTTGTTCGAGCGAGTTTATTTGCTCACTAACATTGCATTTGTCTAAGCTAGAATATGATGTAAATTTAGCATTTCAGTAAGTTAGAATATGATCTAAAATTGTAACATCACTTAGAACTTCAAATATGGATTCATTGTCTCTACTTATGGATTTGAAATTTTGTGAATGACCTTCAAAGACAATGAAATTTGCAGATATGTTGCTATGGTTTTTGTGCATGAAAGTGGTTCATTTATTTTGGAAACATTGTAATGTGTCCAATTTCTAGATTTGCTACGGCCAATTACATAACACATAACACATAACAATGTTAAAACTTTACCCTCGATCCAATTCATAATTTAGTTATGCCCAATTATGGAGACCATCGCCATAAAAGATAACCACAAATAGTCCTACAAGAACGACTAAATCACAATTAAAGAAATTGGATGACACATCTCAATAGATCTTGATCCAACACGAATTACAAGCACATGCTATCGACTCGAGCATAAGATGCCTATGCTCCCTATGTATGATGCAAATATGCAAACGTAAGGTGCCCACACTATGCATGAACAACATAATCCAGGCTCAATAGAAAGCATACATTAGCAAGCTAAATGACATCGAAGCTCGGTCAATATCGATTAGGATTCTGTTTGCTCAAATTAGGGAGCCCTCATATGATGGTCAATATCGTTTGTGCTGCAGCGTCGTAAATGTCTTCGCGGACGTGGATAGAGCCCAAACGGTCTTACCTAGATTTTTTTCTGATAGTGCAATTGTTTTAGTAGCTATAAACACAAGTTGCGATATGCCCATAATTATATGAGAGTGCTTGTCAAACCATCCATGACAATTCTGAACTCGATGAGCTCTTGATGAGTCCTTTGTACGACCATAACACCATCCAACTAATCCAATGTGGATGGAACACATACAGAAAGTCAAGATATCTCTAAACAAGAATACTACATGTGAAGATGACATCTATGCAGAGGAAGGTGAAGAGGACAATGCAACAATAGTTTGGTGCATGGCATCTACACAGCACAATAAGAAACTGACTTTGAGGACAAGACCATTGCCATTGTTCCTTCGGAGGGTTTCTCTCCCCTTAGCATTTTCAAGGACAAGAGTTGCGAGGAGCTTGCTTTTCCCACACTCTTCTATAGTCAACCATGAAATTATAACATTGAAGAGGTAGCACGATGGGAGCTTACTGGATTAGGATAGGTGCTTCTCTCTATCAATAGAGAATCTTTTCTTCAAGACAATGAAAATTCTAGTGAGACAAGTACTATCATCAACATGGGTACGAATGCGAAAGGGACAATTATGAGGAAGGACAATCAAAGCACAGGATGCTCTATTGGATACAAATTATATCAAGAGGTTGTTGCAATCCAATATTGGGTACTACAACTTCATGTGCATTAGAATGTCTTCCTACTACAGGCACAAGATTTTAAAAAACCTTTTTGCAATGCTAAGGCAAGTTAGACTACCATCTTTTTTAAAAACTTTTTTTGTTGTGAAAAATTATGGGACCCGTTGCTCAATTTTTTAGAAGCAATAAGACACAAAAGCAAACCTATAGACACATCTTTTGCTAGCCCTCACATATGAGAATTGATTTGATTTGACCCAGTCAACAACTGCCAGGTACTACGTGCACAAATTTTGAAACCTTAAATGCCTCTTGAAACAAGATGCAAGCATTGTAGGACCAGTTCTCTGTCATGGAGTTCCAAAATAGGGAAAACCAACATGATCCTGGCAGCTTTATGGGTATGGGAAGCTCCTCAATTTGGAGTGTTCCTAATGAAGAGATTGAAGGATTAGTGGATACATACATCAAGACGGACATGTCGAAACTAAACTTGCAAAACAAATACATAGACACACGAAAACATGCAAACAAAGGCATGGATGTTGTAGATTTGGTTTTTCGAGATTACCGATGAAACCCTTGCGAATTATGCTCCCCTTAGAGAATGCATCAGTCACCTATTGCTTTAAAGACAAATTAGAACAACTTGACTCCATCCTAGAAAATCCCTCCACATTATTTATGGACTACAATTCCTTTTTGAAAAACTACAATAAACTGAGGATGAGTACATCCTTGCTTTGCATGCAAGAACCACACATCTCACAATATTTCTAAGGAGATATCCAAAAGACATCTACACAATCAATTTCAACCTTCATACATGATAAAAGTTGACAAAGCGACATTAGAAGAAATCAACTAGGCTATGTCTGTGTATGTCTAGAAGGGTGAATCTGCAAACGAATGCATTTGTGCGAATGGCAATGCAATTTTGAACACACAACATGTCAGTGCACAAGCAGTCTACTTGGCACTTTCCCTACCCCTCACAAATAGCACTAGAGACATCACGTACATTAACACAAGCCCTTTAGATGAACGGACACTACTACTACAAAGATGACATGACCTTGAGAAAATGGACCCAAGTGCAACCAATATTTTATTCCTTGATGATGTTGCCCATTGCATGAGATACAACAAAACTTTAGCCACCGTGAGCTTAGCAACATTCACTTCTAACTACACTATCGCAAATAGTGGAAACAAGAAAAGAATACGACAAATTTTTATTTCAACAACTACAATAAGAATAAAGACCCCGACAATCATTACAGAGAGAGGTGATTAATCCACTTGCCTTTCATTGTAACTGAACATTACTTGACCCAATGTGGTACGACTTGTATATGTACGCGAAAGAAACAATTGATACCGACAGAGAGAAATTCATTAAGGTAATCCTGGCTCCTCTAACTTTCCCAAAACAAAGTAGCCTTGGCTCACCTAGTATGGTCAATTCAAACAATGAAAGCACAAGCAACAATGATGACCTGCAAACGAGAACTTCGATGACATAAAGCTTACAACAAATCGTCAATAAACGTGCACTAACATACAAAATAATGCCAAAAAAGGAATACCATTCATCCATGAGACAGTTGAACTCAGAGCAACACCTGATACTCTGGAGGACATTCAGTTGGAAAAAAGAGTTGACCCCAAGAGTCCTATACAATTGTTCTTGACAGGGAATGTAGGAACTAGGAGAACTTACATGCTACTCCTAATTGTATAGGCACTTCTACGATACTACTCATGTAAGGAGACATTAGACAGGAAACTCCCTAGAGCATTGCTCCTCGTGTACATGTTTTCAGTATTGGTGGCACAACTATTCACTCTGCATTGCAATTGCCGTTGCGAACATGTTCGTATGGTAGCCTCACAACAGACATGCTACAACAACTATCAACAAAATACCAAAACGTAGAACTTGACAAGGTATCACTGATAGGTCAGGCCATAGACATGCGCATGTGCGAGATAAATCATAACCACATGGAAAATTATGTGGGCTAGACATGATCTTCTGTGGACCAAGCAAGCTCTATGAAACATGCTTGGATATTCTCCGTATAACTTGCATGGAGAACATGCATTCAATTTTACGAGCTATGCACCAAACAACTAGCTTCGTGTGAGCCCAACCAAAAACATCTGATCCCTCACCTTTTCTACACGAATGCTTCAAAGGACAAATACAACATGGAAAATATTCAACGTGCTCCCTATGATAGCTTTTTTTGTAACATCTTGATGTCACTTTTGATTTTTTGTGTTGTAGATGGCATCGAGGAGTGGTCACACCGAACTGTAACAACAGACTTCATACAATAGTTCACACGCCTTCCCAGTAAACCTGGCTCTTATATCAATTGTTGGATTCTAATGCATGCAATTCTTGATTACATAGAATGATGAAAGTGTTCACAAAATTTATGGATTAGATTCAAATAACGACAGCTCAGAGAGTCGACAATATCATAGACTAAAACTGCGATATATAATCAAAACAAGGGGCACACACGTGCCTACAGCATTGCTCCAAGTGGTTGAATAGAACTCGAGTTGATCCGCTTTCAAAGGGTCTTAAAAAAGAAACTTTATAGTAGCTAGAGCACTGCCCCGTTATGGTTGCATAGAACTCGAGTTGATCCGCTTTCAAAGGGTCGTTAAAAAGAAACTTTATGGTAGCTAGAGCTCTGCCCCTAACGGGGCAATGCTAACAAAATTGGTTCAACCCGATCGGGTTTGTTGCCTCTTACAAAGACCCCTAACAAGCTGCGACAGTCCTATGAGAAAGACTCACGAACGACCTCTACATGCAACTCTAAGCCGCAGCATGACGCAACACACTAACAATTGCCCTATGCATGACAATACTAAGAGTAGAGCGACCGAAATACGACCCTCATTAGATTCTTCTCGAACAAAAGGAAGGAGAACATTGCATTTTCTGTGCTTATGTAGATATTCCTAGATCCGCCGCCACTGGACTTCACATGCGTGCATGCATTTGCCGCTTGTAAAGCATGCATGAAGAGAGCCGCCCTCCTAGGCCAATCAAATCTTGCTTTGTATGCTGCCCAATCACCAGCAACCGCCCAGGTCCATCACCCAATGGACGTTGCAAGAGTAGCAAGCCAATCACATGTACACACACGTGAAGGACCTTCTTCAAGTCTTCTTAGGCCTAAGGTTATTAGAGCACCCAACAAACCTACAATTACAAGAACTCCACAAGCAATTTCATATATTAAAATCTAGTACTTACACGCATGAACTATAATACAACTATTGGGCAGCCTTATCAGCAGAGCTGCTACTTGTACATCGGGTTGTAAAGTCTGTTGCTTTACTTGCCTTGTGCTGAGATTTTGGTGTTGGTGACTGCGTACTTTCTATGTGCTTTGCTAATCCCTGAACTGAATAGGAGTTGTGCTTTTGACCGACAGCATCCAAATCTCTGTGTGCTTTGCTAATCTCTGAACTGACGTGGAGTCGTCGCCGACAGCATCCAAATCTGCCCCGGAATTTATACTGGGTCCTTTCTTGGACTTTTGCACAAGTTGAATTACATTCAGTGAATCGCAGCCAGGCATTTAGTATACGATAGCAGTGATAGCAAGCAGCGATCCGCTTCCGTTCAGCTGTCAACTCTTTTCACTATCCTGGGAAGAAGGCCTGGACGGACATTGCGTCAAAAGCGGGCAAAGTGGGGTTGGCAATGTTTGAAATTTAAGATCGGTTATGAGCCACTGTCATGCTTTCCTGCATGGATCTTTTGAAGCTTCAGCGCTACAAAGTTGCGGAACGAGTTGTCGACTGCACCACGTGAGACCGAACGTGGTCAGCATGGAAAGTTCACGCCAGTCGAAACGGAGACACACGAGAACAAGGAGACACAGCATTTAAGCGGTAAGCATTGGCACAAGTCTATACAAGCAAGAGGACAAGTGTGAAAAGAAACCGTAAGAAAAGAGATGAAATACATCACCAACTTCCAAGGCAAGCAAAAGAAGAAGACAAGAAGAGTGAGCAATTATCAATGACAACTGGGCCAACCACGAAGCCTACGGCCAAGCAACGACACCAGCAGAGACACAAACAAAGTCAGATCGCTCGAGTCAAACAAGCATAGCAATGGTGGCAATGGGCATTATGCATAGCAGCTATATGCCATTATCCATGTTTTGTTCTCTTTTAGAGCTGGCTTTCTCTTGACCAAACATCTCATTGAGAGCTCTTTCCCTTGAGACCTTATATATTCGGTGCCACCTCAAGTCTGAGGTTCTCCGTTTCCCTCTTGCGAATATCTATTTCATAACTCATGATAAGTCAAGTGTTCCAACAGCCACATGCATCTACAGCAAAGAATTGTTGGAGTTTTGAGATATTTCTAAAGCGTATAACTCTAAAGCATTGTGGAAGTACAATTATGTTGCATGGAAGCATAGAAGAGAGACAATTCTTGTTTTCTAATATTGGCAATGGGACTATCAAAAGCGTAACATGATTGCTTGTTATTTGATGTTGCATAGAATTCGCTTCACCTATTAATTAATTTCTCCTTCCCCCCCCCCCTCCCTAGCTCGCAATTAACCTGATTAATTCACGAAGAATCGCAATTAACCGAATCTGCCTCCCTGTCGCGATTACCTCTTCTACTCTCTCTCTCTTCCCCCCCACTCTCTCTCTTTCCCTCCACTCAGCCCTCGCCTCTCCCTCTCTCTCCTAAATACCTCTTCTTTCTGCCATGAACATTCCCATTTGGACCCCTTGGATTGATAAAAACGTCCGAAAGTAACAATCGTGCAAAACAGTGCAGAAAATAGTAGGGCACATATTACTTCCCCAATCATGCCAGAACGAAGATGTATCTCTACACAGTTTCAAGGGCAAGAACCATTACTGGGGTGGGTAATTGGCTAACCAATAGACATGTCTACAAGAAAACAACCAAACTTGCACGACTATGTCAAATGACTTACTAATGCAGGCCTTTCCAATCGCCCGCCCTTGAGAAACTCACACAATACAGTCACTCTTCCCTGCTTGCCTCCTCACCCAGCTATCGAGTCGAGATCATGCATATATGTAAACAACAAGGATGTGAGATGTAAGAAGAGTAGAAAAAAAGGTTCT
The DNA here is from genome assembly GCF_047967505.1 of Dipteris shenzhenensis. Lineage (NCBI taxonomy): Eukaryota > Viridiplantae > Streptophyta > Polypodiopsida > Gleicheniales > Dipteridaceae > Dipteris > Dipteris shenzhenensis. Next base: position 48,022,499 of record NC_141605.1, on the reverse strand, counting down.
GCACTAGGCAATTACAGGAAGTGAACGTGTTCCCAGCTGGAGCTTAACTGATTGAAAATACCAAAGCCAGAGGTCAGCTCAAGAAGCTACATCTAGAATGAAAGGGATATGTTTAGAGAGAGTTGCAAACTCATCGGTACCATTTAAAGACAAGTCATTATATGGCCAACCTTTGGAGATATCAGGAAAATAGGCAATTGATATCTGTTTAAAAGAACCCGTGGCCAAAACTTTGGCATCATCTTCTTAGAACGATGTGCAAGTTTGCTCATTATTTTCACAATGTCACTTAGAATGATTCATAATTTAAGTTCTCAATGTTCACTCTCCACGAGACTGCCTCCTCAATGAAACAAATAGGGAAAAACTGGAGGCAGAAACATAAGCTATTTCGGTAAGCCCAAGAATAAGGCTGCTGCCACAATGAACTGCTTGCTGCCATAAGATTGATGTGAAGCCCGTTGTTGGAATATATGACTTCGTTTATGAAAATATTGACAACAAGTGTGCTGCCATAAAGCACGTAATGTATCAACAGCTTTAAAAACATCTGCAGTTCCCAACTAGCAAAGCCTTGGTTTCATAACAACTAGTGAAACTCATGGTATCCAAAAAGCCACGGATAATAACGGGCATATATCATATAAGGGTCCAAAGCTGGATTACCGTGCACTGCAGCTTATGGTCAACTTGATCATATTAAACGCATCAAAACAATTAACCAATACACAAACCGAAGCTTTCAACATGTGAACTGGAAACCTCACATTGAGAACCCCAAACTCTCTGCAAAAACCACTCATATCAGCTTGACCTAAAGCAAAAAAGCAAGGTCATATTTACATTGTAAGTTCTAGATCATCACCATGCCAACAGCTGCGCTGAAGCAAATGGGAACGCTAGAAGAAATTAAGAATGAACAAAATCGCTGCAGAACACGAGCCCTTTGCAAAGAAAAAAAAGTTCACTTTACAATTAAATTGTACAGGATGGAGCTAAATACAGATGAACAGGAAATTACAAGGGCATTCTTAACTTTGATACTAGACACTGGCTACCAGGCTAGGTTCATAAGACATTCCAATAAGGTTGTTTCGGTCAGGAGCTGCATCTTGAGACTTACGTTCCTTGCATGCATTATTGTCTGGTATCCAGTACCAAGTCTGTCGTGATAAGTCATAAATTACTGATTGCCAGCCACGATGTCTGCTGAAACAAATTAAATCTGTGTTTCCATAGCACTGGATCGCCAAAAAATATGGTATGTGAATCTTACTCAAAATGGAACTAGGCATGGAATCAATTTCTTTCCATTTTAAGGTGGCCCGATCAAGCTCCCAGATACGAACACTTTTTATTGTACTCTCAACAACTATTTTTCCAGCCAATAGTAATCGTCCCTGGCAAGCTAAAAGAGATGGGCACCGCAGATTTTTGGATGGCATCGCAACATCAAGATCGCACCAATCTTTCCGCAGCATATTATAAGACAACAATCGGTAACCTTGCGTAGATGAAATGGGCATGGTCAAACAATAGAAAGACCCATCGCACCATATAGCATGCACTTCATACCAGAATTGCAAGAATTCTTGCTCGGAATTACAATGATGAACCCAGCGACCGGTTATAGAGTCGTAAACCTCGGTGATGCTATTGCCAACATTTGTGTCCGTCGTTCCAGTTACAAGAATCTTGTAGCTGTTAGTGTTCTTGTCAGCAACCATTCCCAAAATGTCAATGTACCGGATCTGAAGCATGTCGGGTAGAACTCTATGAGATTTGGTAACTGGGTTGCAGATCGTGAGGGTCGGGTACTCTGTGGTTCGACTTCTAAAGCAGAGCAAGCCCCCTGACGATGCCATGAGAAGCACCTGGCGGGGATCTAAAGAGCACCTTGCAAATACGGGGATGTTATTCCAACTCTTTGAAATGGGGCTGAATGCCGCGAAGCCACGGGAATTGTGATACACAAGGAACCACGACACTTGGGGGGAAATCTTGACCCAAAGATTTAAGAAACTGCGGGAAGAAAGAATTATCTTCCATTTCTTGCAGACACGCCGGCTTTCAACCGCGGAAGAAACCGGCAAGAGGGCAAATACCCTTTCAGCAAGCTCCTGAGGCAGTTTATCCCAGACACTACGATGATAAACTTCGCCATTGACTTCTGTTTTTCTGTGCTTACACAATTGCTGTTTTGGGAAAGGTCTATCGTCAGCTTCCTTTGAGTCCATCTGAATGGTTCTACACGAGACGATCAACTTGAAAATTTCTCAAGGGCAACGATGACCTCACAACACAACCATCCTACAAGAAATTCATCAATAGAAAGCCTTAAATCAAATTCTTCGCTGGGGAAACGCGTTCAGGGAAGTAGCTGTCCTGAATCTCGTTCATCACAGAAGCGTGCAAAATCCTTCACTATAGGTGTTTGCACACTTCCGATTCTTCGAAATGCACGCTAGCTATTGCATACCGGATCATCGAGGAATTTACCCGAGACGTTCGGTGCAGAGAAGGGAGAGGGGGAAAACCCGCAGCGAACATCAAGGAAGGGGAAGAGGACGAAGGGGAAATCAGCCATTGGTGAAAACGGAAGCGTCGGGGTGCAGGCAAAGGAAGGAAGAGCCGAAATCTCCCTAGAAGAGCGAGAAACGATACAATACCTTAAGAAGATGAAGGAGGATGCAAGCGAAGAGAGGTGAAGACCGAAATCGCAAAGATTCGGGCAGGAAAAGCAGAGCAGGGGAGATCGAAAGGGGAAAGGAAGGGAGGAGTGAGGGAGAGGGGAGGGAAGAAGCTATGGAGGATCTGAAACCCTAAAGTGCAGAGGAAGCTACAGAAGAAGATGAAGAAGAAAGAAAGAAGACGAGTCTTTTCAAAGACGCACAAACTGCGTCCCCTCCAATCACCCCCCCTCCCCTCTCTCTCTCTCACACTTTCTCTTTTTTGGGTGAGAATTTCTCTCTTGACACTTTTTTAATGCACATTTTTTGGCCTGCCCTTTCGGACCTGTATCCTCATGGTTCTCCTCCTTCACAAGCTAACATAAGGGAACATAAGGGGTTTTTCACACCCGCCCGCACCACTCTCACCCCCAAAATGTGTGGGCACTGAGAAAACGAGAGTCCGGACTCACATCCATTCACAACAGGGCGGATTAAATATGAACATATATTAAATGCTTCCTTTACTTAACACCAAAAAAGATTGGGCTCAGTGGTAAGATTGTCAGCATGCCGGAGAGATCGTCCCATGTTCGGATCTCATGAGTGGATGGTCCTCGCGGAGGCGAAGTTGGGCGTTGTACCTAGGTCACCTAAGAAATTTTGCTCGGATAGGCATTTCATCGTGACGACGGGCAGACACATGTAGATAGGCCTCCTTGCAGGAGACAACTGCAATTGGTTCTCACCCCGTCTACTTTTTTGTGGGCACATGGGTGTGAAACCCCCTAAGTTGTTTGCATTATTTGTTGAGCATTATTTCGTGTAATTCAAGGATTGGTCCACTTGTACCTGCTTTAACAATAAGCCGTCAAATGTCAATGCATTGTCAAGGAGTCTGCTACTTCGTATTTTTTTGTTGGTTTCTGATTGTGACGCCCTTGATGAGCTTCTGGCAGCTTGCAAGCATGGCTATGTGACTTTGCAAGTACGTGTGGCTTTGCCTCATCTCTCCTCTCCTTCTCGTCCCTTCCTCTCCCTCAACGTCTCTCCTTGCTCCACCCGATTCGTCAACCTCCTCTGCATCTCCTCCCCCTAGCGTCAAGCGTAACGCATCCTCACCCTCGCCCCCTACCTTTATTGTCCCAAAGGGAGATAATTAGTTGTACGTTCCAGCGCTGTCTCGCTATGCTCTTCTGATTCCAAGCTCTTTACCTATCTTCCTAGTCCGTTGGTGAATTGCGCTTCCCAAATCAAGGTTGTCTAATTCCGCAACGTCCTTCCCTCGTATGGACGTTCAAAGAGTTCCTTCAGGAGGCAAAGAGTTCCTTCACACACACTCACACACACACACACACACAAAGGCCTGCGGTCCGGATGGAATATTTGATGATATTTCTAGGCTTCTTAGGTTTCTCCTATGCAAGTGTAGCAAGACCCATTTTGTCGGAGCTATGGCGCTGAAGGTGTAGCGGGACAAGATTTTCACATATGTGCAAACTAACGCGCTGAATGTGCACGGCCATATGCAAGGTGTAGTTGTGGAGCGAACAACACAGATGTGTGAGGTGTTGGGTTTGACCACCTAAGTGCACAACCTTTTGCACATAATATGTGCACAACGTTTTCCAGCACGCACACGAGATGGATGCATACGACAAATCTAAGAAGCTTAGAAATAACGCGAGGCGATTCTTTCACCCTCCGATCGCTAGCTCTCCTACCAACTAAGATGAATCCTATCCACTCCCACGTCGCAATCATTGTCAAATCACGAATTGTCTGGGAGGACAAGTCGCACATCCAAGGCTCACAAATGGACGAAACGCACGAAATTCCGATGTCGCATGCAGAAAATAACTCTCCCATCCCAACCGATGCCTCCCATCCCAACCGATGCCTCCCGCGACCCCTCACCGTCCGTGAAAAACTTGCAGGAGGCTTTTTGTCAAAATGGCTCGTGGCTCCACACCACTCTCTAGTTTCACTTTGAGGAAAAGCCTCCCTCGGGCTTTTCACTCATACATGTGGTACGGTTGTTTTCACAACTTAACCCACTTGGCATGTCCTCCCTCACATCCCTTTGCAAACTGTTGCACTCTCATAGCAGAGGAAGGTGCACTCTCATAGTAGAGGACACTACTACTGAAGAAGAAGACAACATGATGAAAAAGGAAACAAGTCTTTTCAAAGAAAAGGAGCCCCCTCCACACACACACACATACACACATTTGTAAGGTCATTTGGGTGGGTAAGTGAGTGAGTTGGGTATGTGTTTGTTTTCACAACCTAACCCACTTGGCATGGCCTCCCTCTTGCCACATCACTCAGCACATTGCTAGCTCTCATAGCACTACCTTCCATGTGCCAGTGTTGCCATCAACTCACTGCTCAACATTTGAAAATTTCATGACATTTTTAATGCTATATCGGATACCTTTTTGTGTACTTTGTTTTGAAGCTACGTTTTTCCTCTTCCTTGAAAATTACAAGTAGTGCTAGCGGCACCCATGCCCCTTGTTTATGTGCTTGCGTGGATACACATATATGCACATATGTACACATGCCTTTATACGTACGTGTGTGTGTGTGTGTGTGTGTGTGTGTGTGTGTGTGTGTGAGAGAGAGAGAGAGAGAGAGAGAGAGAGAGAGAGGGAGAGAGAGAGAGAGAGAGAGAGAGAGAGAGAGAGAGAGAGAGAGAGAGAGAGAGAGAGAGAGAGAGAGAAAGAGAGACTCTTTGTACAATATTAATTTATAATATAAGCCCCAGGAATTACCCCCAAAAAAAAAAGTGAGAGAGAGAGAGAGAGAGAGAAAGAGAGAGAGAGAGAGAGAGAGAGAGAGAGAGAGAGAGAGAGAGTAATTTGCTAGATGCTCCACCTCATGCACTGCCCTCATTGATGGACCAAAATTCACAATCAAAAGAGCAAGACACCTTTCTAGAGATGGGTATCCACAAGGCCTAGTACTATCCTCCTTTACTAAAGTGGGTTCCATGAAGTTCTATTACTAGTCAAAGCAACAGTGGTGGCACCTAACTATGTGACCAAGTGGGGCAACACCACATAATATTCAGCACGGCAAGATTATTGTAGAAGAAGATCATGGGTTCATTTGAGTGTATCTAATCAACCTATGCATTTCATTACTTTTATCATCCACCACATCTTACCTCATACAACACAAACTATCTCCAATGCAAAGCTTAAGCTGAAGCCACAAAAGCTAACACACCTAGCCCTAAGATGGATTTCAAGGTCACAATTATGCATATATCCTTTCAATGGCATTCTAATTATGAAGCATTGGACCAAGCCTTCTTATCGTACATTAACAACAAGGTGAATTCACCTTATATAGTAAGCATTATGTTTGAAATCAAAGAAAGGGTGTCTTGGTGGGGGCTTGGTCATAGTGCGACTTAGGGCCAATGAAAAGCATGGATAAATAAACATATTAAGAGAAGAATCTTTAGAAAATGTATGATAGAATTGACGTATACAATTCAAAACAAGGATCCAAGAAACAAAATAGTTGCAATCCTTAAATGGAAGGTACAAATATCCACCAATGAGATGAAGTGAAAAGATGACCTAGAAGGGCGCAAAATTCTAAGGTCAATAAATAGCTTTAACATAAAGGCATTCCAATGTAATAGAATTTCCAACCTCAAAATTTTCAAAATCACTACATGCAAATATGATGAAGAAACCAAATCCAAAGCAAGGGAATTGAGATGAGATCTCACCTCATATGTGTGCAAGCTTTGGGTCTCACCTGATGGCGCTTGAGGCACAATAGATCTCACGTCACCTGATACATCACCGTGATCCGATCCTTTCGATGAGGGGACCTCACAATTGCATGGGGGCTTCTCTTTGAGGGGAAGCCACCTATCCCCATCGTAGATCTAGGTTTCTAGAACACTTATGTGACATCACTCTATGCCATCCCGATACATACACCACCTCCCTTGTCCCACTTGACTTGTCCTCTCTACCCAAGCCTACCACATCGATTTTGTTCATCACACATAATGTGCGAGCTGCATTGCGTTGGCTCCATAATGGGATATGCAAAGCAAGGGATTCCATGGACATTGGGAAACACTGTACTCCCATGATTGGTTACGATTTATGGATCAGTACTAGAGAGAGATCAACTCATACATAGAGACACAAGGGCAGCAGTCTACTCGTAACCATATCTTCACTCTACGGGCTACCATTGAGGAGGCACAAGGGCAACAGTCTACTCTTAACTATATCTTCACTCTATGGGCTATCATCGAGGAGGTGAGATCGAAATCAAGGATAGGGGCTCTAGCGCAACTAGAGCGACAACCACTCCCTCTGAACTTGAAGAAGTTGGGACTCCTCGTCCACAATCTCTAGATGTAGGAATGCTAGGGTTGTGGTGGTTGTTATTGACGAGCTCATACCTTGCTCGTGGCTTTGCAAAGAGCACTTTCTCCAAGATTGACCCTTCTTACCATAGTGGTTACATGGGTGGAGAATCGACAAAGGTAAACAAAATTTCTTCTCTCAAGAAGTTTGATGTAGACCCTGAGGCCTCGAAGACAAAACCTTGTTCCTACGGGGCAGTTAAGGCTTCTGATCCTCTTCCCTAGAGGGGTTGTCGAAATGCTCCTCTTGATTAAGCATCATAATCACCAGTGACTAGAGGGAGAGTGGTTGATCATGAGTATATATGAAAAAGTATTGCTAAGAAAATCTCCACAGGAGTGATACAACACTAGGTCAAAACTTTTTCACTGGCTAGTGATGAGGTCGAACTGCATGCCAAAGTTAGTAGTAGGCTATAGACTGCACAATAACTCCCAAACAACTCGAGAGGAGCTAGGCTATATATAGGAGCAAGGGGACTTTTGATGTGGCCCACCAAGTTAGTTAACTTGGTCAATCCACTTGACCTAGTGTAGTTAATTAACTCGAACTTGGTCAGGTCGATTGGCCCAACATTGGTTAGGATCCCAAACCACCCCCAACTAGGCTTGGTAGAGCTAAGCCACTAACCTTGCTATGTATCCTGGCTAACACCATTCTAACTTTTGGAAATTTACTGAGAAAGGATGAAAATGTGACACCTCTCTCTGGGCAGGTACATCCACATGTAGTCCTATGAAACTTTTCGATATTGAAATCTTTTCCTGTTTTTCATCCAGTGGCTATTAAAACAATAGAAAGATATTGCCATATGATATGAAAGTGTTTAATAAGTATTTATATATGTATAATATTATGACATTGAGAGTGATTATGAGGGATGTTTCTTAAGGAGTTATTTTTCAACACTTTTTTAAGATAATAACAGGGTAAAGGATGAATATGAATAAGAAAATTTATGTGATGTAAAACTGAATGAGTGACTAGTCTATATATTTTTATGATAAAGGGATCTAGTTCTAGTGAAACAAAAGTGTAAAAACCATGTTTCCTAAAGAAATACAATTTTTTAAATCTCTTGAAAAACACACTCGGATAAACTTGCTCATAGGTTTTTGCTCATAAAATTGACGCATCCTCGATATGCTCAGCAAAGGCCTTCTTCTATGAAGCTAGCAACCTTATGTAGTCCAAGGCCAACCAAATTCTATGCTTGGATTCCATTAAGTTTGTCTTTGAATTGTTGGGAAGTCTCTCAGATTCCATCACCTACAAATAAGCTAGCTTAAATTGCATTGCAATCCAAAAGAAAACAAAACTCACATGGCCTACATGTATGTTACTTGGCTTGAACTGTGAAGAGCTTTCTTGCTCTCCTACCAAGACATCCATTGGTCCAAGAATGGAATGTCACTTTCTTGGGCATGGTTGTTTCTCCAACATGCTCTCATTACAATTGACTATTTTGCATTCCTTTAGGCTCTATAGTGTTCTAAGTACGTTTGTTGAAGTCTGGTATATGTATTTTCTTGTGAATTTTTGCAACCCTTCCTCCTAATGAAAAACATATGGTCATTCTTTTTCTTGAATGACATTGTAGATGACCTTCCATTATATAGAGTCCTCACTGCCTACTAATGTGCTTGGGCATCAACTACCATAGATCCACAAAACTATGGTGGATTGAATCAATGTTTTGATACTTCATTGATAGTATGCCAAAAAACACTTATGATTCAATCAAAGTTTTGATACTTCATTGAGAAGGTTAAAAGGATGGTAGCACCAAAGGGTTTTGATTATGTGTGGCACTGTGGTCTATGTGACACTCAACTTAAGATTATCGAACGTGATTCCAATGGCTTACACCCAAGAGAAGTTGTGAGTTTTGCTAGTAGTAGGCCTCAATCATGTGAAATGGGATTAGAGACGAGGCCCAAAATTCATCGCTTGCCTTGTAGTGGAAATTGAACATGATAGCATTGCCTCCTACCAAACATTCGAAAGATAGCCATAGTGGTTAGGTTCAATTGATAGATAGAAAAAGAATAGGCCAGAAATAAAAGTAGAAGTCCAGCCTGTGCCTCAAGCATAAAGGCTCCATGCTTCGTCAAGTGCTCTCGCAAGTGCTATACCTCTTCGCTCTTAAATTTTTCCTAACGTGTCTTCTTGTTTATCAATCTCGATCACTCGTTGTTTGTAGTGCATTTGAGGTATTAGCAATTATGAAACCCTTACTAGCCCTTCGACTGTGTGCAACACCACACACAGTTGAAGGGGCTCCTACACCCACAAAACAACATAACCAGGCAACACTCTGGCAGCAACCAAATGCCAAATAAAGAACCAAAAAGCTGAAGTAACAACGAAGTAGAAAGCCAAAGCAACGATGCAAAAAATGAAGCGGTAATGAACTCCATACCCATCTCGCTACAGTAGAGGCTCACATCGCAAAGAAGGTAAAAGAGATCAAGAAGAAGTGTTGAGATATCGAGCTCCACTCGTGATATGTCAGGGTGACCGTTGTGCATTTATGTCACTGACTTGTTAGCTGCAGATGCGGTTGGTACACCGCCCATGAATAATAGCTGGATGATAGCTATTTTTATGTACTTTAGTTAGTGGCTCAGTTAGTATGCCACCTTAGTTAGTTGAGTTTGGTTTCAGACCCACATATAGGGTTCACCTATTCTATTGTACTTAGAGAGAGTTCTTTTGGCTTTCACAACTGAGAAGAGAAAAACTGTTTTCAGCCTCTACCTTTGTGTGTATTCCCCCATTGTGTATGTGAAAAAGCTGCAAGTGAGACTCCTTACTTCTCTCCCGCTCTCCACATGGTATTAGAGCTTGGTTCGTGGTAAGGAGCTTAAGAAAGCAAACCAAGTTCGCGGTGTCTTGGTAAGAGGATCAGTCTTGCTTTCCTTTTTTTGGGAGCAAATCTCTACAGGTAGCACAGTTGGAAAGTGCAAGAGTGCACTGTCTCAAATTGGGACGCCCTTTGTGGTGTGGTGAGAGGGCAATATATGCTACGGGACTAAGCGAAGGCCTCTGTGACATCATTTCTTTGATTCAAGCCATTTTAAGGCTCGTTTTGGTGGCAAAAGTTTTCCGCAGGCACTCCAAAAAGCGCCTTGTTTTTACTGTGCGACCACTGTTCTGCAGGTCGGTGAAAATTTACCGCAGAAATTGCATCGTATGCCTGTACGTAGAGATACTGGGAGTGACAGAATCATTCTTGTTTCCTGTTGATGCAAAATCGTCACTAGGAAGTGACTGTGTGGTTAAATACCACTTTCGTTAGTTTTGCAGATTTGCCCTTGTGAGGCAGAAGTTGTGTTTTTTTGCAGTGACATAATATTTTGTAGTTTTCTGTAATGGCGTCTGATGCTCTTTCACAAATTGTCACTGAAAAGCTTGATAAGAACAACTTCCCAATATGGAAGTTTAGAATGACGAATTTCCTTAAGGGAAAAGGCTATTGGGAGTTCATTACTGGAGCTGAACAAGAACCAGTTATTCCTAATGTTCCCAATCAACAGGAGTTGCAGGCATTTAAAGGATGGCATGAGAGAGCTAGAAAAGTTATGTACTAGCTGTCTATCAGTGTTTTAGATTCTATGATTATGCATATTCAAGATGCAAGCACGTCGAAGGAGGCGTGGGATACTTTGACAAAAATGTATTTATTGGTTATTCTCTGCAGCAGAAAGGGTATAGATGCTATAACCCTTCTACTCATAAGTTTACAGTGAGCAGAGATGTTGTTTTTTATGAGATGAGCAGCTAGTATAAACCAGTAAATGTGATTGATGATGTAGATGCACAAGATGGTAACGCTGCACATAATTCACAGCAGCAATCACAAAATATTAGTGGACCTGTAGTGTCCTCTAGCAGTGGTTCACATACTTCGCCATGGACAGGCAGATTGAGATCACAAGGATCTCCTCAAAGCAATGCAGATAGGGGTATGCATGTATCACGAAAAGGAAAAGAGAAAGTAGATCAGCCCATGGTTGATGTGAATGCAGGTCACTCTTATGTGAATGGTGAATCCAATGGCTCAGAACAGAGTCTTGATGATGAGTTGGGTATTCCTTCTGTTGTTGCACGTGGAGTAATGAAGACAAGGGATGTTTTGAGAGCACCTGGTAGTGAGCCTATTTTGCACAGGTCTACCAGAGTTAGGTATCCTGTGGATAGGCTGAAATATGATGGATTTATAGCCATTCACTATGCCTATATGGTCAAAGTGATACATGAACCAGAACCCACTTCTTTTGAGCAAGCCATGGGAAAAGAAAAATGGGAGAAAGCCATGGATGAAGAAATGGATGCCTTGGAAGGAAATGCTACATGGGAATTGGTGCCTTTGCCTAAAGACAAGAATGCAATTGGCTGCAAGTGGGTTAATAAGGTGAAGCACAATGCAGATGGTTCTATGAACAGATATAAGGCAAAATTAGTTGTCAAGGGGTATGCACAGACATATGGCATTGATTATGAAGAAACATTCAGTCCGGTTGCAAGGATGCAAGCGTAAGAGCAGTCATTGCTATGGCTGCATCAAAGGGATGCTCTTTACATCAGATGGATGTAAAGAATGCTTTCTTGCATGGTGATTTGCAAGAAGAGGTCTATATGGAGCAGCCACCAGGTTATGTTCATGCTGTTCATCCTGGGTTTGTTTGTAGGTTGAAGAAAGCCTTGTATGGCTTGAAGCAAGCACCCAGAGCATGGTCTGACAAGATAGGACAGTATCTTGTCACTATTGGCTTTCAAATTTCCAAGGCAGATTTCTCACTATATGTGAGAAAAACAGAGAGGCATTATGCTGCTTGTCATTTATGTTGATGATTTGATTATCATAGGTGATAGTGATGAAGATATCCTTCATGTGAAAATGCTATTGAAGCAGAAGTTCGAGATGAAGGATTTGGGAGAGCTGTGTTACTTCTTGGGCATTGAGGTGATTAGATCCACAAGTAGGATATGGCTCTTGCAAAGGCAGTATGGATTGGACATGCTGTCCAAATATGGGATGACAAGCTGTATTATTTCAGTCCCTTTTGAGCAGAATGTGAAGTTGAGCGAGATGCAGGTGAGCTTCTGGAAGACCCTACTATGTACAGACGCATAGTAGGAAGTTTGATTTATATGACTATTACCAGGCTAGATTTGAGCTATGCTGCTGTTGGATTGGTAAGTCAGTTTATGCAGGCTCCAAGGAAACCGCATTTGGATGCGGCTAGACGCATACTGAGGTATGTGAAGTCCACATTGCAGTATGGACTATTTTATGAGACTGGGGTTCAGATACAGTTGCATGGATACACTGATGCTGATTGGGCTAGTAGTATTTCTGATAGACGATATAGCAGTGTATGTGTTCTCTTTTGGGAGTGCTACTGTCACTTGGAGTAGCAAGAAATAGCCTACAGTTGCCGTGTCTAGCACAAAGGCTGAGTACAGGGGTGCAGCAATGGCTGCATGTGAGGTAACTTGGTTACATAAGTTACTTTATGATATGCATCAGTCTACAGATGGGCTAGTTGTCATTTATTGTGACAACATGAGTAGTATACACTTAGCAAATACCCAGTCTATCATGCTAGAACAAAGCACATTGAGGTGCATTACAACTATGTGCGGAAGAAGGTTCTAGAAGGTTTTATTGATCTAGTTTATGTCAGCACAGAGGATCAAGTAGCTGACATATTCACGAAGGCATTGGGTGCAGAGAAGCTACGCAAGTTCAGAGACCTGCTTGGTGTGGAGGAATTGGGATTGAGCTCGAGGGGGAGTGTTGAGATATCGAGCTTCACTCATGATATGCCAGGGTGACTGTTGTGCATTTATGTCACCGACTTGTTAGCTGTAGATGCAGTTGGTGCACCGCCCATGAATAATAGCTAGATGACAGCTATCTTTATGTACTCTAGTTAGTGGCTCAGTTAGTATGCCACCTTAGTTAGCTGAGTTTGGTTTGAGACCCACATATAGGGTTCACCTATTCTATTGTACTTAGAGAGAGTTCTTTTGGCTTTCACAACTGACAAGAGAAAAACTGTTTTCAGCCTCCACCTTTGTGTGTATTCCCCCATTGTGTATGTGAAAAAGCTGCAAGTGAGACTCCTTACTTCTCTCCACACTCTATTCACAAGAAGACCAAGAGGCCATGTAGTAGGCAAAATTTTGATGAGGAATGGCAGCATCTGCACGACCACGAAGCCTAGCTATGGAGGACATGGAAGAGGAGGGAAAGAGTCAACAAAGTGCTTGTAGACTGTGAAAGACAGAAGGTTGTGGTGAAGAAAAGTTTGGGGTCCTACTAGCCCTTTGACTGTGAAAGACAGAAGGTTGTGGGCCGCACACACCTAGTGGCCACGTTAACCTTCTTTAAATCCATGCATACTCTGATTTTTCCATTCTTCTTCAGGACTATCACAATGGGTGATACCCAGTCTGTATGCTCGATCTCGTAGATGAATCCTACATCTATGAGTTTTTGGATTTCTTCCCTCACTATGAGTGCATATTTAGATTCATAGGATAGGGGCGTTGCCGTATTGGTTGGTATCATCCATCATGGGGATTGTATGCTGCACTAATGTGGTTGTTACTCCTTTCATGTCTGTGTACTTCCCCATGCAATCCTTAAATTCTCGTAGGAGAGCTATTAAGGCATTCTCCTCACTGGGAGTGAGGTCATCGGTGACAAATATGGGTTGTGGGTCCTAGCCTTTCGGGGCTAAGTTTACTTCCTTGACCGGGGCCGGTCCATCATGTCCCCGAGAACAACCGTCCTCTTGGGTTCTTTTGGCCTATTGGTATAAGATCTTGCGATCTTGAATAGTATAGGCCTTGTAGTGGGCTGGCACCTACCGCAGGTCTTCTTTATCCTCAATCTCCTCATTTTCTGCTAGGTAGTGGACTTTTTGGCCTTTGCCTTGCCTTTGAATGCAGGGGATTTGGGACCTAAAGAGGGCTCTTCCCTTGTACTTATAGAGCCGACGGGGGTGGTTACCTTACTCACCCTATTTCCCCAATTAGAGGAGAACTTGTGGCGGGCGGTTGTGGTGCCTATGTAGGTCAGCCAGTGAAGATCTAATTTTACCCTTATTGTACCCTTGCTTACCTCTCGTGGTTTGAGCATATTGAACATCCTTAGGGGAACCACTGGGGTCAGACCCTCGAGCTCTGGGGTGGTGATCTGAAACCCTACTCTTTCTAGAGCATCTATGTTGGCTAAGATGTGCATCCAGTTTTGTGAGAATTCTAGCTCGGGGAGGGGTGCATACCAGAAGTCATCAGACTCCTTCTCATCCTCTCCCTTGTCACACGGTTGGAATAGCTTCACGGAGGTGGTTTGGGTGGTGGTGTCAGACTTCGCAGCAAAGAGGTGTCCTGACAATGGTTGGGCCTTGTAGGAATGCAGGTCCACTCTCATGGTTTGCGCCAGTCATGCACGAGTTCAAACATTCGTAAGAATGGTCTATGCCTAGGATAGCTTCATATCCAGGCTGCCGTGTGAAGTCCATGACCACGAACCTAAGAGGGTACATGAATCCAAACATCTTAATGCTCTCTTAATGTTGATGCCAGTCATTACTCCCAGAGGTTTAGCGGTTCCTCCATCAGCTAGCTTTACTACCAGATGGGTCTGCTCGAGTGCGGGCTTTCCCCACTTTTCCTAGCATTCCTTGGTGTAGACACTCACTCCTGCTCCCCCATCTAGGATGGATTCTACCTTCTAGTTCTGGTAGACTATGGGGATTAAGGCGTTTGTGTCGTCACCCTCAAAATACTGGCCTAGCTTGTTGATGGGAATCTTGGGTAGGTTATTCCCTTACCTAGCATTGATTGGTTGGGCTTAGAGCTAGCAGGGGCTAGAGGTAGGAACGGCCTATTTATCCAATTGGACAGATCACGCCATAGGATGGGATTTCCTCTTAGCAGAGATGCAATCGGCATTTTCACTTCTGTAGATAGGAAGCAGCCAACCCGGCACTATCGCAGGGTTTCAGTGAAGCTTCTTCCTCCATGGATAACATGTCATTGGAGTCATATAGGTCTCCTTCGTCTTGGAGGTTTTGTAGCACTGGATCCTCATGGAACACCTTCTGCATCAGATCCAGAGCTTTCGACTGCTCCACACTAAGGTCTTCTTCTTCTTCCACTCTTTCTAGGACCTTGAGAGATTTCGCTCCTCGATGCCCCATCAGGTGGGCTGGATGGATAGTATCTGATCCCCTACTGGCCTTTAGTCGATGCTTGAACTTATCCTGGCACTCATGCACTAAGTCCTAGGCATCCTTTACGTATTTCTTTTTTAGGATCGAGTTAGGTTAGGTCTCTTTATAGTTGGGAGCTAGTGCCAATGGCCCTGAGCCTACACTAGTGTGTTTACTTTTGGAATAGGGGGTACCTCAGGATCACCCTAGATGGAAGACTGTTCAGAGGTAGAGGAGGTGGCAAGGGTAGGTGTCTCCTCATTGGAACCATCCTGGATGAACACTGCCGGATCGGAACCATCACCTACTCGAATGGCTTTCTTGGAACAAGTTAGAGGATGTGGAAGAATCTCGGGACCCGTCGGGCAGTAGGAATACCTTACCCTTCTTGGTGAGCTTCTTCATGGCCTTGCCTAGTGCCTTAGCCTGCATCCTTGCAATGACTTGTAGTGGCACTGTGGCCACATGGCCTTGTTTGATGCTATGTAGATTGAGGCTGGTGCTCTTTGGCGGGGTCAGTGGAGTGGTTGGTCTCCTTGTGGGACAGTCCTGGAATAGATGCTCCATGCCACATCCTACACAAGGGGGCGGGTGGCTGTGGTCGAGGGTTCCCTGTATAGAGAGTCCTTCAAGAAGTGTGGGCCCTAACATTTGAAACAGGACACCGGCAAGTTTGACGTGCCTCGGTAGGGGCATTCATTTGCCCTATGGGTACCTTGGTAGGTATAACATTGGAGCGGGGGCCTCTGAGCAATTGAGTTCAAATCTCTCACCCTTGCATTTACGGGGCAGTTTGGAATACGGGGACTTGTTGATCCTCTGGCGGGAGGTAGTGAGCTAAGGTTCCAGTTCCCTCCTCGTAAGGGTAATAATCATGAGGTCCATGATCAGGGTCTATCTCCTCCCAGTCGTTGGGCAACTCTTTAACCAACACTTGATTGACTGGGGTGATGCGAGGTAGCAAGGTTTGCGGGCCTAGTATGGGTGGAGGCAGCGGAGCTAGCTAAGCATGGCACTAGCTAGAGCTAGCTACAAGGCCACCTTATGGGAGTTGCAGGTTGGGTGGCCAATGGGGGTTGCATTTGATACATGGGTTGGGGAAGGGACCTCGAAAAGTGACATTGGGAGGTATTATGGTTTCCCCACCTATGGCAATGTGCACAGTAGAGTGTTGGCCTTGCCCTTAGGCATGGGCACTCATTGGAAGGGTGGTTGCCATTGCATACCCCACACCAGACATTGTCTCATCATGGAAATAAGTGGAGGTTGCTTGGCACTTCTTTGGAGGTTCCTGCTCTCCATTGCTGACCTAGCTACTCCAACAAATTGGAGGCTAGCTCACTCACATCCAAGCTTTTAGGCTCATTAGCCTCCTTCTTAGTTGACTCTACACTCGAGGACCTAACTCTGGGGTTACTTTGGAGGGGCTGAGGCCTTATCTGAATCCACTTTGTCCATCATATTGTCACATATACGGATGGCCACTTTGCTGCATAGATCAAAGGAGGTGGGGCTCATCACCATGAGATGGTCATGCAGCTTTGGGCCTACTAACCCGATAAGGAAGCGTGGCAATAGTTTTCGTCGCTCATTCACTCATAGGGTTCGTAGCAAGCATTGAGGTGCTTAATCCTCACAATCTAATCCCTAAGGGATTCTTTGTCGTTTTGTTTCACCCCATACAGCTTCTTGATCGTTCATCATTTATGACCACTGGGAGCGAATCCCACAATAAAAGCCTTTTTCAACGTCTCCCCATTGATCTTTTCCCCTGGGGTGAGAGCTCTATACATTGACCTACCTTGCCATCTAGGCTAAGGCCGAATGCATTGGCCATTTCAAGGTCGCTTGGTGCACCAAAGGCTTCACAAATTTGCTCGAACCTTTCCATGTGATTGATCGGCGAGGAACTTGGTCATCAGCTTGGACATGGCTATGGGACAACTCCTCGAGGGATTTGCCATCCCTGTAGGGAACATTGGGGTGGGTGGCGGTGGTGTTGCCCCCCTTCCCAGGGCTTTCACCAAAATATGCATAGCCTCATCAGTCAACACCAATTGAGTAGCTAGTGGAGGTGGTGTTGCTGTGGGCCTAACGAGTCACTGGGTTGGCCTTAGGCCTTGCCCAAGTGGTGGTATCCATGTAGTTGCTAGTGTTGGCATCGGGACCGAAGTACCCATGCTTGCGTTCATTGGTGCAACCAGTATAGACGGGAAGGAATAAAGTCCCGATGGTGGGCGGTCCTGGGCATGGTAGGATTGGTCCCATGCTACGAGCAGTGGGGTGGAAACTGCAGCGCCCCAATGTTGACAAAGGCTGGTGGGGTTGAGGCAGTTAGAGGGTCATAATGCATTCCACCTTGGAAGTTCCTAGCATCCCCTCGACTTCGGTCTTGTCTACGGAGCTCCCTCATCCATGTTCTCCCATTGGGGGGGTCTGGTGTAAGAGGAGGAACTTGGATTGGCAAAAGTAGTTTCTAGCTTGGTTTGTGGCTCAAGAATTGCATGTTGTTGGCCTTCCCTTCCTGCGGACATGCCGACAAAGGGGTTCTCCATGTCTACCGACTCTATTCTTCCCAAGCGACCGAACATATTAGAGAACATACCTCTAAGCCTGGATGCAACCGAAGGTGCAGGAGATTTGGGAGAGGCTACACTCATGAAGGGGCCTTCCGATGCCCTTGGACTTGTGGGGTCTTGCATCACTCCTTCAATACTCTCTATGTCATCTGAACTAGATTGAGTTTCTGGGCAAGTTCCTACAAATGAGTGGAGGCTAGGAATTGAGCTGCCAGACTCCCAACTAGGACAGAGGGTGGGATGAGCATAGCTTGAAGCACACCCCTTGGCACTGAACTTCCATTGTCAATTTTCTCTTGACCAATGAAATAAAGCTTCTTTCACTCATATTGTCTTCTACGTCTTCTATACGAACATAATGAACATATAAGATTTATTGTTGTAAGAAATGGATAATTGCAAATCATATTTGGACAAAGCAGCATCCAAACAATATGAATGTATTGCATTGCCCACAACTCCTCCATTCACATATGGCTTATGAAACACTTTTCCAAAAGTATAACAAACTCTCCTAATCCAACTACAACATCTTGGTACAAACTAGCAACTAGGGATGACGACAAGTGACCTTTATCGAGACAATACATAGCAGAAATACTAGAGAATGATTCTAACTCTAGAGCAATGCTTGTGGATTCTTTGAGATTCTTTTCTACTATTTTCAAAGACTCAAAGTGTTGCAATTCGATGGAGGTAAAGTTAGTACACCATTGCACATGGGTTTGGGTTGCACACTACATTGCTGTGTTCTATTGATTAACCTCATGTGGTCATAGTTCCTTTGTTCCACTTATTCTAGAGGCAGCCTTACGTTGCTTGGACCCAAGAGCATGAGAAACAATTGTGAATTACCTTAGGAGGCTCTCCATTAATCTCTGCTAAGAAGATCGCCATTGCATTTCACATAAGAAATATTGTCTTAAGGCAATTGACAAAGAAGGTCTACAAAATCCAAGAAATACAATCTTAAGGCAATTGACAAGAAGGTCTACATAATCCATGATTCTGGATTGCCCATTAAGACAAGGAGACCATAGCCCATACACCCCTTCAGATGTACATATCAATAGTACACATTACAACAATCCTAAAGCACAAACAAGTCATGATGCCCAAGGCGAGGTAAAGGCAGCAAAAGAGCACGTGGCTCCAACTCTTTTCATTCAAAATGTTGCAGTAGATAGAAACACTACTTTTAGAAAAGAGGGTAGTGAGCAAATAAACTCGCTCGAACAAGCAATACAAAGGAGCAAAAGTAGGTATTGTTTGCAAAGCTCCGAGATCAAATTGAGAGCTTTAGTCCCCACAAAGGAGCAATTCTGTAGTGACAGAAATTATCTACAAGTACTTTGCATTATATAATCTATGTGAGTTCATGTGCCATCTCTATATCTTTGAGGTGAAGGTTCTAGCAAAGTACGGCACGTTCAAGGCCAAGGATCCAAGTTATCCTATTTTATATTAACATATAAGCATAGCTTTGATAAAAACATCCCTACTTTGTCAGGTTAAATAAAGGCATCATGTCGTCTCGATAGTTGGAACCATAGCATTCATCATCATTAAAGTGGATTGGATTGTCTTACCATTGCTGATGGACCACTGAATGAAGAACGTGCCACCGTAAGTGCACATTTGCTACAGAAGACATATCATTGAACCTAATTTGTTCTAGTGATTAACAATGACTTTGTTTTTATCTTATTCGATCTTTCCAGTTGTACTTTGTGAGCGAACAAAAGAATATATTGTCAAAGCTCATGCAAGAGTACCATGAGGAAGGGATTATGATGCACAGCCTCATGAACATATTACACATTCTTGGAAAGAATGGCCTTGGTGTGTTCGACTTCACCATACTTGCTAGCATACTAGAGGGTTAGAAAAGGAAGGATCTCTAGCAAGCTTTTATCGGCCAAGCCTCTGAGCTAGGTTATGGATGAAAAATGATTTCCATCAACTTGTTATTGCATTGAATCCACAATTGCTTCATGCTCACAATGTCGTTCTTGCATGTTTCCAGGTGTCTGGCATTCTTCACTTTACACACCCCAATGCTCAATTGATTGAGTTTCAATTTCAAGCCTACAAGGGTACTTATGTCAGCCGTGATCCCTCTCAACTTTTCTTATGATAGCATCTAGCACATTGTGAAGATTCTTTCCTTGATTGGGCGCATCCTTCTTGGAGAAGGCACCGACATATTTGTGGAGATCAGGGGGACACATGTGGGCACTCTTCTTCGCTTGGATTGTTCATTCATTGACCTCTATAGTAGCAGTGTCTTTCGTACTCGCTTGACTCTTTTGGACACAAGGCCCAATGGCAGCTTCACTATATCAACAGTGTTGATTCCGTGATTGCTTTCAAGCCATACTCTTGATGTGTGCTCATTTTGAAGCACTACCATTTCCATTGTCTTGTGTGCAAATAAATGTAGCTTTTGTCACTGAACTTCGATTGTCAATTTTCTCTTGACCAATGAAATAAAGCTTCTTTCACTCATATTGTCTTCTACGTCTTCTATACGAACATAATGAACATATAAGATTTATTGTTGTAAGAAATGGATAATTGCAAATCATATTTGGACAAAGCAGCATCCAAACAATATGAATGTATTGCATTGCCCACAACTCCTCCATTCACATATGGCTTATGAAACACTTTTCCAAAAGTATAACAAACTCTCCTAATCCAACTACAACATCTTGGTACAAACTAGCAACTAGGGATGACGACAAGTGGCCTTTATCGAGACAATACATAGCAGAAATACTAGAGAACGATTCTAACTCTAGAGCAATGCTTGTGGATTCTTTGAGATTCTTTTCTACTATTTTCAAAGACTCAAAGTGTTGCAATTCGATGGAGGTAAAGTTAGTACACCATTGCACATGGGTTTGGGTTGCACACTACATTGCTGTGTTCTATTGATTAACCTCATGTGGTCATAGTTCCTTTGTTCCACTTATTCTAGAGGCAGCCTTACATTGCTTGGACCCAAGAGCGTGAGAAACAATTGTGAATTACCTTAGGAGGCTCTCCATTAATCTCTGAAAGAAGATAAACCGAAATGTATTGCCAAAAGGGAGGCTCACTTGCGCACCATGGGCACCGCCCCCCGATCATGGACAAGCAAGATTGCTTGCCCATGTTGAGTCCACGGCCTAGATGCATTCAATGCACGATGGATGGCATGGGCGGCTCTAGTCTATAAACTCCTTAAATGCGCCTCCCATCCCTACTTTGAAGTGTGTTGATACAATGTAAAATGTAGACAAAATGACAAAAGCATACCTCATCCAGAGACAAAATCTATAATCAAAAGAGCCAAGATAGGCCAACACCAACATTTGCCATAACACAACATGGATCCCATCGTATCTGCATTAGCCTTGGCATGCTGGAGAACACACCGACTTGTCGGTGCATAATAAGCAAACCAAACCCAGAAAATGAAGACCAAGCGGGCTAAAACGTGTGCATGTTTATGTGCCGGTCTTGAGTTCAAGCCCTAGCAATAGCTCGGGATTCTATCTTGGTCACCTCGTATAGGGACACTATAGGCACTTTCAATTTTAGTACAACGCAAAAAAAAGAATAAAAGAAAATGAAGACCAATCAAATGATCGACAACTACTTATTTTGAAATTAGGGAATTTGTCCTTTTCACAAAACACACACCCTCTCCTTATTAAGCCTTACCCAAAAATAGTGTATAGAGACACTTGTGGTATTCACTCATCTCTAGGTTGTGCGTGTGTAGCTCCATCATTTTTAATACTTTCTATCAGAGCCTCTTGTTTGAGCTTACTATCCATCACATCCTCTCCAAGTTTCTGGAGAAGCTTTGTGGTGAGAGGAGCCTTATCCGTACAAAGGGAAGAGAAATGGAGGGTTTATGAGTTTTTGGCCTTAGTTATGATTGTGTGAATATCTGAGGCGATTTTTACACACACACATGAACTCACAGTGCCATGACTATCTTCAGCAATTTGTGTTTATAGAGGTGGTATCGTTGCATGCGTTGGGGATTGAATTCGGTAGAGTTTGGTATTGTTCAGCCATGTTGGACGATGGGACACAACTTCAAAATGAATTTGTTGTTCTATACGGCTTGCAATGTTGATGCTCGAGTTTCAGAAACCAAGAGAGTTCGGTTTTTTGTGGCTTGGTTAATACAATGTCTCTCATGTTGCTATGTGAATATGATTCATAATATTATTTTTCTTTATGCGATGAGTCTTTTAGATCTTTGATTAGGCGAGTCTACTAGACATCTCCATTGCTATATTGAAAGAGTTCTTAGCAGTTTGAGATAAGCCTTTGGGACAATGTTCATTTATTCAACTGAAGAGTTCTTTTATTTCCATTTCAATATTGTTCTTGTTGTTTTATGGTTGTTCAATGTTTTTACTTACCCTATGATTTCCATTTTAGTGTTGTTTTTTATTGTGGCATGGTTGAATGGTAGAGGAGCTATAGGACTAGCCTCCAAATTTGTTGTCAAAGTTCCATAGCAAATGTAGCCAAATTGAGGAGAATCATTATTCACACAATCATAACTAGGCCAAAAACTCATAAACCCTCCATTTCTCTTCCCTTTGTACGGATAAGGCTCCTCTCACCACAAAGCTTCTCCAGAAACTTGGAGAGGATGTGATGGATAGTAAGCTCAAACAAGAGGCTCTGATAGAAAGTATTAAAAATGATGGAGCTACACACGCACAACCTAGAGATGAGTGAATACCACAAGTGTCTCTATACACTATTTTTGGGTAAGGCTTAATAAGGAGAGGGTGTGTGTTTTGTGAAAAGGACAAATTCCCTAATTTCAAAATAAGTAGTTGTCGATCATTTGATTGGTCTTCATTTTCTTTTATTCTTTTTTTTGCGTTGTACTAAAATTGAAAGTGCCTATAGTGTCCCTATACGAGGTGACCAAGATAGAATCCTGAGCTATCGCGAGGGCTTGAACTCAAGACCGGCACATAAACATGCACACGTTTTAGCCCGCTTGGTCTTCATTTTCTGGGTTTGGTTTACTTATTATGCATCGACAAGTCGGTGTGTTCTCCAGCATGCCAAGGCTAATGCAGATACGATGGGATCCATCTTGTGTTATGGCAAATGTTGGTGTTGGCCTATCTTGGCTCTTTTGATTATAGATTTTGTCTCTGGATGAGGTATGCTTTTGTCATTTTGTCTACATTTTGCATTGTATCAACACACTTCAAAGTAGGGATGGGAGGCGCATTTAGGGAGTTTATAGACTAGAGCCGCCCATGCCGTCCATCGTGCATTGAATGCATCTAGGCCGTGGACTCAACATGGGCAAGCAATCTTGCTTGTCCATGATCGGGGGGCGGTGCACATGGTGCGCAAGTGAGCCTCCCTTTTGGCAATACATTTCGGTTTATCTTCTTTCAAAGTGCAATTCGTGTTGTCACGCATGCAATGGGTTCATCCAAAATGTCATTTGGTAGCGCAACTAAGCTATTCAAATTTTGGTTCTTGGATGGCAGCCCCTTTGCTCTCAACGCTACAGTCTTGGATTGTCGATAGAGCTTTCGATTCTGGAGCATGATGGACCACCCTCTTGTCATTGCAAGTCATCCGCGAGAAGCCGTTTTACGTTGCTTTTGTGTTTTCGTCCGTGATCCATTGAGGTTTGTCTCAATCTCATCTTGATCATCGCTAGCAATAAGGGAGCTTGGCTGCCTTCTTGCAAAACCAGCATTCTTCTACTAAGGTAGGCGATGTTGCAAAAGATGGGCATCCAAGGGGCGCCACTAGTACCGATGTATTAGCTGCTAGCGACCTTGAATGTGACTTCTTACCAAATGGAAAGGACTGTTTTGGCTTTGTCGTATCCTCCAAAACTTCCATTCTGCTTGATTGAGATCTTTTTCGAGTACTTGTGCATACACATACAACCTCAGGAATACTCTCCAGTTTCAAAGACGGGTCATCGTGATCTTAGGAAACATGTTGGATAACTTCTTTACTTTGCCATTGCAATACGTCATCCATTGTGGTTAAGCTAAATTTTATGCTTGCTAAACAAAAAGGGTGTCGATGGAGAAGCATGCTATATCTCAGGGTGGCTCATATTTTGTAGGTGGTCCCAGTGTCACCAAAAAACATGTTTCGAGGCACCGAAACGCGACGAAATGTTTCTTCGAAATGCCCGAAACGTGTAGTTAGGGCGAAACGTTGCCTGTCCAAAAATCCGCCGCGACGAGTTTCTTGCAGATTTTGGCCGTCGTTTTCGTTTTTTTGCTCCTCCCGCGTCGCTCCATTGCTTGCCTTGCTCCAGCCTCCTAGTGCCTACCCTCTACAGTCTACTCTACCCTCTACTCCACCTTCTACTCTCCTCTACTCTCTACTCTCTACTCTACCCTCGGGCCTCTACTCTTCTCTACTCTACCCTCTACTCTAGTCTCTACGGTCTACTCTCTACTTTCCTCTACGGTCTACCCTCTACTCTACCCTACCCTCTACTCTACCCTCTACTCTAGTCTCTACCCTCTACTCTCCTCTAGCCTCTACAATCTACTCTACTCTACTCTCTACTCCCATACCATGGCCTCAAGACGTGCTGGTGGACCGAGTGGAAGCACAAAACAGGATGTATCGTAGGATACCGTTTTTATAAAGAGATATGGCACATATGACACGAGGAGGTCAGTATGCAAGTTTTGTGGTGACACTTTGACGGGATCTGCCCCTCGAGTTCGAGCACATTTTTTAGGATCGGAGGCCAAGATAAGTGTGCTTGCCATGCCATTCCAGAGGGGATCTTCTTGGCATATGGAGGTACCTCATCCAAATTTGCTGAGATTTGATCCCTCCTCCATCCTGTGATCACAGATCAAGTTCTTCAAGCTAATGTGTTGGTTGAGCAGCAGAAGTTGGGCATAGAGGCAACCGTCACTCTCACATCATCCCAATCGGATACCGGGAATGTGGAGTGTTCTCACTCATAGCAGGAGGGGCATGGGTATACTCCATCTACATCGACATCACAAGTTCATGGGAGTGTCTCTACTCAGCCTCTACATGGCACCACTCCATCGGCATCTGTATCAGTTGAGCTATCTGCTATGCCATCAGCTCCTCCACAGCCTCCTGCCAAGAGGCCGCATGGTCCAGCACCTATCACTCTGAGAGTTACTCCTATACAGGCTGCTTGGGCACCACGCCTGAAGCAAGAGGTTGCAATTGCAGAGGAGCAGTTTTTCTACACTTGCAATATTCCCTTCAATGTTGCAAGAACTCCTGCCTACAAGAAGTTTTATCATGCACTTGTAGCTACTGGTAGAGTAGGAGCATCATCCCTTACACCTGCTAGTTCTGAGACTCTCCGCACCACACGTTTGAAGAAGCAGGTGGGATTAATCAAGAAAGACATGGAGGGACTCAAGGAAGCTTGGAGTCGGTATGGATGCACCATAGTCTCCGATGGATGGAGTGACACGAAGAGGAGACACATGATTAATATCTTGGTCACTAGTTGTGTGGGAAGCATATTCTTAAGGGTGGTTGATGCCTCACATGCCGGCCTTCACATCACTGGAGAGTGGATATGGGGTCATATTGAGGCAGCCATCAAGGAGGTTGGTGAGAACAATGTGGTGCAAGTCATCATCGATAATGGCTCCAACTGCAAGAGAATGGGAAGTCTTCTTGAGGAGAAGTATCCGAAGATAGTATGGACACCTTGTGCCTCACACTCTCTTGATTTGATGATGGAGGATATTGGAAAGCTGCCTTGGGTGTCTAGTGTGGTCGAAAAAGCAATGCAACTAGTGACTTATATCACTCGTAAGCCACATGCACTGGCCCTATTCAGAAGGGACTATAATTGGGAGCTATTGAGACCCTCAAAGACACGCTTTGGCTACATCTTCCTGGTTTGTAGTAGGTATGATTCATGAATCATGATTCAATTTTCATCATTCAAAGCTCAATTCCTCAAATTATTCATTGTTTAAATTTGTTTAAACTTTATCATTTGTAGGATGGTTAAGACCAAAGAGAGCCTTCATCGCATGATGAGCAGTTCAGATTGGCTGGATTGGAGTGACTCGAGATTGCCTGCTGGACAGAATGTCGAGGGGATTGTCTTTGATAATCAGTTTTGGCAATATGCCCTTTGCATTCAGATGTCCATAGAGCCCTTGTACTTCGTGCTTCGACTCTTTGACCATGAGGGTTGTACTATGGGCTTGCCATACCAGTTCATGCTGAAGCTTTGAAAAGCAACAGAGGATTGTCCTATTGAGATCCTCAACCAGAGCAAGTACATATAAGTTGAAACTTGTAAGTTTAATACTTAGTTCTCTTAGCTCTAGAGTCTAGCCTCTAACTTGATTCCTTATGGTAAATTTTCAAAAAGGATGACATATTAGGAATTTGGAGAAAGAGATGGGATTGGTTTCATAGGCCAATCCACACTCTTGCACATATGCTCCATCCCTTGTGGAAGGAGCCTACTAATGGAATGATCGGGTGCTTGTGAACGGATGGACCCAATACTTGGGGAAAGTATGCGACTCATCGGTCCAGAATAGGTGAGGTAGCATGGCGTACAAGTTTGCAGCCTACTCACTACTAACTTCTAAGTGCTTTCAACTTTGTATTTACTATTATCATTTATGATTTATCTAATTATTTATATTGTCTTCTTCTGTATTGCAAATTGCAATAGCATTGAAGAGGACATAGTGGAGTTCCACAATGACATGGGTCATTTCTCTCGTGCAATTGCCAAGGAAAGAGACAACAGGCTGTTGGCTCTTACTTGGTGGGAGAAATTTGGGATTTTGAATCCCTCATTACAGAACTTAGCTCTCCGCATCCTTTCGCAAGATTGCACATCAGGTCCAATTGAGAGGATATGGAGCATATGTGCAGACAAACACACCAGGAAGAGAAACAAGTAAGTTCTAACTTCTTATAGTTCTTATTTATAGGCTATATAGTATAGCGTCAAGCTTGTAACATTTTGAAAAACAATTCTTAAGTCGTGAGAATTGACTTCTTTATGCTTTGTAAACTATGTCAAGTTGAGCATGAAGCAGCTCAATAGGTTGGTATATATCAATGCCAACCTACGTCTACTTGAGAAGTACAGGTCTACAGATGGTACCAGTAGCATCGAGTGAAAGCCCAAGCAAGTCAATCGTGACAAGATCAAGCTAGAACCTGTCGACATGTCCATCATCCAACACAGTCGAGAGAATGACGATGCTTACGAGTTCCTGCGACAAGATATGCTTCAATTCCGACATTAGACACGTTCAATGGCTCAAGCTCGTGCACCATGAGTACGTGCTGCTACTGTTGCAAAGGATACAAGGACACCCCAGATTCGTGGTTATCAACGTCGAGCACGAGCCTCACGAGGAGAATCACAAGTATCTGTTCTTGCATCGTCATCCCGAGGACGTCCAGGCAGAGATAAGCCAGAGGAGGAGGCGGCATTGATAGACAGTGCGGACTCAAAGGACTCAGATCAATTGCGAGCCCCTACTTGGTTCGAGGGTGACACTTCCTCTTCCTCCACAGAGGATGTAGATCCATCTGCTAATTCCAATGCTGATGATGACAATGATGAGACAACAGATCTTGGAGAGGGCAACGGTCCCTAGCTCTAGAGTGTACTGTGTACACTGCAATTGTTAGCAGCTAGCTTGCAGACGACGAGCTTTGATTATGTATACAATTTACACCATCCAGTTACCAGTATATCATTATGACATGTTACATGTATGATGTAAACAATAATACATAATACATTTTGTTATATTTTGAATCTTGTTATATTTTGAATCTTAAATCTTGAAATTTGAATTATAAAGTTTATTGTTTGAACTATACGCCATGGCATATGCTAGCAACCATATACACTTGCAACTAATTAGATAATAGTAATTTGTAAACTGGAAGATCTGTGTCTTTGTAAACCTTAATCTATAGGCTGCGTGACGCATCTTTTTACTCTTTCAACTGTGTAATGTGTGTGTGCAATGTGCATTGTGTGCACAATATAAATATCTGAGAGCTCTTTTGAGAGGAGTCTGAGAGCTCTTTTGAGGGAAAGAGAGAGAATCTGAAGACAATTATTTATGAAGCATATTATATATATAACTTCTATAAAATAAGTATTTTTAGGCTAGACGAAACGCCTGTAAAAATCTAGAAACGTTTCTTGTGACACTGGGTGGTCCACCATCGCTACCCATTTGCCTAAGGAGGGCAGACAACGAAATTAAGAACTACTAGAACACTCATCTTAAGAAGCTGTTACTGCAAATGGGAGTCGACCCGGTCACTCACAAGCCTAAGCCAAATATCCTAGATTTCCCGAGTGCTAGGAGTGACGGGCGGTATGGAGAAAATGTGTATATAGGATCGTTGCATTACATCGAAGAGGAATGTTATGCATTAGATTGCTTTGTCTGTGCGACCATGTTGTAAATGCTATTCGAATGCAACAGGGACTCTCAAGGACGACAATCAAGAACATGAAGCATTTTACAACAATTCTCTGGAAACACTACATGCAGTGTGGCTTTCGATTTAACTATCTTCTTCATGTCTGTGCACCTAAGAAGGTAGTTTTGATGTAACGTCAGCATACCTCGAGGACTAATTTTTTTGCAATGGTCTATTTGATGGTGTCGTCACAGGAAAGTTGCACCATTCTCCTTTTAAAACATGGATCAAAGCGAAATTTGGTAGCTAATGTACACTGATGTGTGTAGACCAATTGATGCATTTCCCATTGTACATGGATTATCTCATGAATAATAAATCATAAGTGTGCGTTCATTGAGAACGAAACAATTTGCAAGCACAAACCTCCCAAAAGTGACTGAATATCAATGCCTTTTGGGCTTTACTTTAAAGAGCACGGCATTATTCACGATACAGAGTAGGACAGCATAGCAGTAAGAGAGATTTACATTTATAATGGTGACGAGAGATTAAAACACACGCACTAGTCAAAGGTAGTTCTAAGAGGCTGTAGGTACAGCCACATATTCCCAACTGATGCCCCGTAAAGGCATAGGTGGCCCATATGCAACTTTCCTGGTTGCAAGTGGAATTTTGATCAATTCAGTATCTATACATGTGGGCAACGTGTCCGTTTCTTGAATGCTACTTACACTTCTAAAACTGGTATGTGAACTTTCATACGGTGAGGTTTCTCACAGGGTAGACAATAATCGGATCTATTTGTCCTCCACGATACGATAATATACTTGCCAAAAAGGTCTGATTTTTAGATCACCACCCAGTCCGAAACTATGATCATTTGACTAAGGACTACTACATTAAGAATATTACACACCAATGCTCAAAAGTGGTGCAACCTGCCATACGCACAGATAAATCAAGACAAATGTGAGCTCCTCGCAACCGCAAACATTACATCATCCTCTTGACTCCTCAGCACCATAGTAGAAGTTAGCTAGAGACCCTTTCATCATCTATACTCCAAAGAATCCTCATTCCAGAATCGTGGTTGCTAGGTGGCTTCTCAAATCACCAGTACTAGGTCCTGCACATACAATGGGAAAGAGGGTTTTCATAAATATCATACACAGGAAATGTTGGCTCTGGCAGTCCTGATCTGCCTTCATGCGTGATGACTACATCCTCTACAAAAGCTGGCCATCCCAAGCTGGGATCTCCAAGGGCCTTGGCCATAAGACCTTTGTTTGGTTTAATGGACTTCTGACGGTGGCCCACATATCTTCGAGCTCCAATAATCAGCTTTGCAAAATTCCCACCATGGGTCATCACAAAAACATCCGACTTCAGACAGACAAGAAAATCCAAAGCAGCAAGGCTTGTAACATGCTTTTTGAAGGGCTCCAATTCTTCTTTTGTTGTCAACTCGTCTTTAGTAACCTGTCCTCCAGAGGAGACAAATATCATTGTCATTTATGTGTTCACACAATCAATTAGAAAGAGAAAACTGGCAGTTATACACTAGAAAGGAAATTATATAATCCGCAACTAAAGAAAACAAAAACGGTTACAAAATCAGTACTATCGAAGTGAGGTAGCAAAATATGTAGCAATATATGAAAGCAGGTTGGATTACCAAGTTTGGAAACATATTACGCAAAGGGGCCATTCGTCTGTCTCCCCCATAAACTTTGCCAGATGCCACATATATCTGTGTTTCTTTGGGATAACCCATGGCCATAAGAATCACAGCAACTTCACCTGGCTCAAGAGGGCATCTCCCCTCCTTTCGCTTCTGCAAAGCCTGGTGCCAAAGATGTGACCCATTCTGCAAGCAAGGACTAAAGCATTTGGTAAATAAAATGGGCATATGCATGTCTAAGCTGAACCCAAGACGAGCAACTGAAAAGCATGAATTCATTCCTCAAACTAATTAGCAATGCTGCACTCCCCCCAATTTATGCTTCTGCTTTATACACATATAAAGGCTCATTCTTGATATGGCCTTCCCTTACATACATAATAGGATTGAAAACCATCCAGTTTTTAGTAAAACCATTTCAGCTCCAAAGGTGTATGCCTGGCCATGACATGTGAGTTTCATGCAAGTCACGAGTATTACGTGTCCTAGGATAAATGTCAACAATGTCTATAAGATTCTGTGTTCAAGATCATATGTGGGGTAATTAGGTTTGGTTGCTTGTGGCAAGCAAGCATATATCTTCTAACTTGGGCAAGGCTTTCTGAGACCAAAATTGGTGACCATATATCAACACAATTTGAAAAGATTTCATATCTAAAGATTAGAAGTTTTACACATAATTTTCAAATAATAACAGTTTCGTTTCCAAGAAGCTTAGATATATCAACTCAGGTTAACAAAATATGTTCATTTTGGAAGTTAAACATGTTTTCTGAATGAAAAAATTTGCATTTGCTGGGGCTTAAATATTAAATTACCATGGTTATCAACTACAGTCACAAATGTGTTGGAGGCATAGGCCTCACCCTTACCTTGGGGACCAAATGGCCTAGAAAAGGTACAAATATGAGGGATTCATGGCCCCGTCTAAAATGTTGTGTGAAACATGGTGAAAGAACTAAGTAGATTGGGCATAAATTAACCCTAATATATAATGACTAATGGTTTAATGGTCCTCATATCCATTGGCCATCCTCAACTACAGTCACAAATGCGTTGGAGGCACAGGCCTCACACTTACCTTGGAAACTAAATGGCCTAGAAAATGTACAAATATGAGGGGCTTAAGAGGGTGAGCGAGCTTTGATAAGCAAAAAGTGACAATATCAATGCTCTTTAACAAACGTTGGATAAAAAAGTCACCTGTGCTAATAATTCTGCCTATCCAGTTAAAGGTGTGGGAGAAATAACTCTTACTACTGCTGATGGTAGAGATTTGTGCATTTCAGATGTATTATTTGCACAAGGCATAACGAAAAATCTGTTCTCAGTTTCCCACTTTCAAAGCAAGGTTATGCTGTAAATTTTGAGGATGACAGATACACAGTGAGGGATAGAGAGGACTACATGATAATCAGTACTGGAACATTGTAGCAGGGCTTGTATCATTTGGACTCTTTTGAGAACAAGGAATAGGAAGCATGTATGGTGGCTACAAAATTTCATCTGCCATGCACGAGGCAAAATTATGGCATGCCAGGTTTGGGCATGTGAATTATGGCAGCTTAATGCTGCTGCAAAAATATGGTATGGTACAGAATATGCCTCATGTAGAGCTGGCACCAACAAAGCATGTCTGTGAAGGGTGCATCGTGGGTAAAATGCACAAAATGCTGTTCCAAGTGATGGGTCCATAAAAACTGTCAAGAAATTCACAGTGATGTGTGGTTCCATGAGGACACTACCTTTTGGAAAGTATCTATTCTTTGTCACCTTTATTGGTGGTTTCTCCATATTTGCTTGGGTATACCAATTGAAACAAAATTCTGAAGTACTATGTGGTTTCAGCATTTTGTTGCAATAGCTGAAAATGAATAAGGCTACAGGGGGGGGGGGGGTTTATTTTTGTTGAAGGGGATAAAGTAACACTGTACTATGCCAGAGATGAATGGTGATGCTGAAAGAAAGAAAGAACAGGACCTTGATGGAAATGGCAAGATGCATGGTGAAGGGCAAACATCTACCTCACAAGTTTTGGCTTAAGGCCATTATGTGTGCGAGAATAGGTGCCCTACAAAGGCTTTGAAGACCATCACTCCATTTGAAGCCTGGTATGATAGAAAGCCTAAATTTGACCATCTCACGACTTTTGGTAGCTTTGCTTACATTCATGTGCCTTCATAGATGAGAGGCAAACTACATGACAAGGCTGTCAGGTGCATATTTGTGGGTTACAGTAGTGGCAGCAAAGCGTACTGTCTCTTTGATCCATGCAAGCAGAGTATCTTTGACAGCAACAACGTAGTGGATTCACCTTGGTCAGTTAAATTCAGCAGACAGATAAACACACAGCCCACAAGATATGCTTGAAGGTGTACTTCCATTGGCACAGAGGTCCATGAAGACCAGCCACTAGGAATGCCTAATGGACAGCATGAAGACGCAGAAAATCAGCCCATTCCAGACCATGAGGCACAGGAAGCAGTATAGGCAAAGAGAGAAGCCGTGGAACAAGGTAGAACAGTTCGACGTTGGTTGATCCAAACTTCACAGGAGAGTAAGCTCTCAGCACATCAACCCAGTAGGACGGGCTGCCGAAAGAAATTCTTGAGAGCATGCAGATGTGACCTGTATGAGCACTCTCTATGATGCAGATGAGCGAGCTTCATTTGAAGAAGCTCAAGAACATGAACATTGCAATGCAAGAAGCCATGGCGAAATGAATACAATTCATTGAAATGAGGCATTGGATCTAGTGGATCTACCACATGGCAAGAAGCCCATAGGCACTAAGGGGTATATAAAATCAAGAGAAAGTCTGATGGTACCATTGACAGGCACAAAGCTGAACTTGTGGCTAAAGGCTATGCTCAGCAAAAGGGCATAGATTTTATAAATAACTTTTGCTTTACTTCTAGGCTGTCCACTATCAGATGTGTAGTTGGATTGGCTGCCATCAAAGATGAATGTGCGTAAGTTGGACATAAAAATAGCCTTCTTACATCGGGATTTGTAGGAAGGCATCAACCCAATGGGTTTGTTGTGTCTGGTCAGGAAGCCAAGGTGTGTCAGCTGAGAAAGCACTTTATGGTCTCAAACAAGCTCCTAGAGCTTGGTATGAGAAGATAGATGCCTATTCAAAAACGTCCAGTTGCAAGGAATTCAGAAACATCCAATGGAGATCATGTTAAAGAGGATCATGGTGTTCTACATTGGACCAGATATTCAATTAGTGGTTTCCCAGCAAGCAAGTTTATGCACAGTCCCAGTACTAAGCATTGGCAAGCAATTAAGTGTATTTTCCATTACCTACAAGGTACGCAGAATCTTGGATTGTTTTAAACCAGGGGGTACAGCTTACAGTTATATGCTTTCAGTGATTCAGACTGGGCAAGTAATTATGATACCCCCAACAGTCCACCAGTGGGAATTGTTTTTTTCTTGGCAAGTCGTGCATACCTTGGTTAAAAGACAACCCAATGTTGCCTACTATCCTTGCAAGGCTGCATACAAGGAAGCCTTCATTGCTATAGTAGATTGTGTATAGCTGGGGAGCTTACTTGGAGATCTTCGTCAGCGTCAAACACCCACTAACATTCTCAATAATAGTCAGAGTGCTGTCCGTTTTCCATGCCCATACCAAGCATATATCTAGATGAATCATGCCCATACAGGGAAGCCTTCATTGCTATAGTAGATTGTGTATAGCTGGGGAGCTTACTTGGAGATCTTCGTCAGCGTCAAACACCCACTAACATTCTCAATAATAGTCAGAGTGCTGTCCGTTTTCCATCCCATACCAAGCATATATCTAGATGAATCCAGGAACATGCCCAAAGTCATCCTCTAAAATTACAACACATAATGCAATTTGAATCTCATGATAGTCACTCATAAGATTGAAAACCATAAACTCCATCACGCATAGCATGGACTAGCTACTAGGAGTAAGGTTAGGGGGAAAAATCTTAATAAAGGGAAAACCAATAGGCTGAGTAACATAAACTTGTTCCTGAAGATAAGGCTAATCAAAAGTAGTCCACATTCTCTTCATTCAAGCTACGACTGCTTGTGAAGACTAAATGATTTCATTTAGTCTCTCTATCTAGCTGATAGGGCAACACACCACTTAAGCTAGAAACCATTTATCGCAATATCAGCAGGTCGCAACATGGACGAAAACTTCACAAGGTGAAATTTGCATGTCCGCTAATACGGCAGAAAATATATCTGGATGAATCCAAAGGAGCATGCCCAAACTCATCCTCTAAAATAACAACACATCGTGCAGTTTTAATCTCACGATAGTCACTCATAAGATTGAAAACCATAAACTCCATCAAGCATAGCAGGAACTAGCTACTATGACATCCCCACTAATGTCATCAATGCCTAACATTGGGTGTAGACCATGCCCATACCAAGCACATTCAGATTCACGATCATTATGTCAGAGAGAGGCTTCATGCAAGGGGGATCACATTGACCTATTTCTCTACACACGACATTGTTGCTAATCTATTCACCAAGACAATACCTAGATAATACTTTGAAGCATTCCACAAACCATGGCTGAAGAGGTTTAGAGCATCGTGGATTTAGGAAAGTCCTCTAACTTAAAATTGATATTACATTGGGAAGCTCGAATGGTTAAGTGGGTACTAGTGTTAAGCACAAAAAGGAAGAATAAGATGAAATAAAAAGAGGAGGTAGAGTTTTAGTTAGCAAATGAAGGGTGCGGTTGGCAAATGAAGTGAAAACAAATCTTTGAGGATCACAAGAAATTCATCCAAATAAAAAGAGGAGGCACGGTTCTTGTATTACTATCTCTTTTTTGGAGGTAGGTTCTTGTGTAACTGCCATTTGCCTTGAAGATAATGCAGTGAATTCAACGATGTTTCAATAGACTAGTGGCCGACTAGGTTCTTGTGTAACTACTCGATAGGAGGTAGAGGATGTTCTTTGTGTGTCATCCTACTTTATTGGTGCTTTTCCCTTGTCCTTGCGAGCAAGTTCTTGTGGTTCTACCTTTTTCAAGGTAGGTTCTTGTGGTTCTGCTCTCCAATCCTTGCCTTGATCGGTAGGCTTGAATTTGACTCTCATTTGTTGATGATGATGATTTTAGAGGCTTTGGTCTCCATTCGTGCTTCTACTCTTTATTGAGCGCATTATCATTGCTGCTTGAAGGTGATGGAAGTGATCTTGTTACACCTAGTACCTTGGGTACCCAAATTTAAGCATTACCAAGGTAATATCCTTGGACCTCTAGTAGTCTTGTGGGAACCCAACAGTATTGTATCTTCCTTGATGAATGGCGTCGTTTTGGTCTTCAATATCAAGGTTTGTTGTTTACAAGATGGGGTGGCTTTTGATGTCGATGTTTTGTCGGACCTAAGTATATGATTCACCTTCGAAGTATCCTTGGGCCTCTAGTAGATTCTTTTAGGCCCACACTTGCTTAGTTGCTCTTCTTTTTTGTCGACTTTACCAATGAGGCTTTTATAGAGGTTGAGAGGTGGAAGTGCATGTTGATGTTGATGCTCGAATGCTGAGCTGTTTGGTTCTTGATGGGTTGATTCATCACCAAACAACCCTTTGGGAGTGTCTTGGATTCAGCTTTTACCAAGAATCGCGGCCTCCATTAAGGTACTTGTAGAAGTTAGAAAAACCTTGGAAGGCACAACGTGATTGTCCATGGAAACATTCAGCATTAAAGAACCCACCACCTTAATTGAGGTACCTCCTATGGATTGAATTTCACAATCACGGACTTAAAGAGACGAGGTTGTTGCTTGCTCGACCATCTGCCAAGGCCTATTTTTGGCATGTTGCACCTGCTAATGTCAACTCTACCCAAAGTTGAGATGGAGTGATATCTATCTCCTTAGTATTAATGGAATTATATATTGTAAGTTCAACTTGATTAGATAGTACTATTCTTATGGTGTAAAAAGGTGTAATGGCAGTAGGTTTATCATTGTCGAGGTACATAAATTGTATTCCTTTTGTACTTGACAGATCTATTACGGCCAATGAAGAGCATGAGGTAATTTCCTCGATCACTCTTTGGGGCAATTCAAGAATTTAGAGGCTTGGTTGATTGCTTGGTACCTCGGGTAGATCGTATCAGCTCCCTTGCTTGCCTTGAGTCTTGCCGCAAACCTTTCTTGGCACTCACGCACAAGTTTTGTGCCTTGATAAGGCGTTGTTTCTCTACCAAGGAGTTTGGATATTCGTCATGATTTTTGGTTACTGTGGCACTACCTTGGACAGGCGATTCCCTTGACTTCTTTGGGAGGAGCATTGATCAATCCTCCATTAGAGGAAGTACCACCAGAAGAAGATGATGGGCCCCCCACGCGTAGATGGAGTTGCCTCTCTAGGTTGCAATGTACTAGCCTTGTCTCTTTTCGCTTGCTTACGCAGCTCTTTACTGAAGGCCTTGGCTTGGGCCCTTGTAGTTACATTTAAGGGTGCCGAGGACGCTTGGCCTCTCTCAATGCTGAGAAAATTAAGACTTGCATTCTTATGTGCAGTAGCTGGCACTGCTGGTCTCTCCCTTGAGCATCCTTATAGAGGTAGTCAACTCCACACCCAGTGCACAATGGTTCTTCCCAATGACTAGGTAGTTTCTCCACCAATACGTGATTCATGGAAGTGATTCGTGGTGGTGGGGGTTGAGGTCCTGGTATGGTGGGAGTACGGGAGATTTTGAGCCCTAAACTGCCCTGGGATGGCAGGTGTGGCTCCTTGTATTGCTAATTGTCCCTGGCTGAATGGATTTGGCGGTGCAAGTAAGGCAAGAGGTGGCCTTTGCTGGTATATCCATTGGGGGTTGACCCTGAAATAACAACACTGGGATGTATCATGGTTTCCCATCACAATGGGCACAATAGAGTTCTGGCCTTGCCCGAAGGCGAGGGCACTCGTTGATGGGATGGTTCCTAGCACAGATTCCACACTGTACATTATCATGCACTCTTAGTGATTTAGTTTACTCAATGACTCTCAGTGATATTGACTAAGGGAAATTTCAGATCATCAGCGTCAACTCACAGAGGTAATATAGCATACATAAGGTTTACATTGGCAAAGACTAGATAATTAGCTTTTGCACAGCATGCGATGAATGTCTTGTCCAACTTCAGCTCCAGCTCATCATCTTGTTTTAGCGATATGTCAAATTTTTGAAACTCTTATCTTTATTTGCAAGCTGCAGCAAGTAAATAGCTATTATCACTTCTAAATATTTGTACAAATACAAATTCTTCACCTGTTACTTTCCAAAAAAACAATGGTCCACCAGGAATATCTGCCTTGTAACAGCAAGCTAAAGAAGATTAAAGTTAGTCATGTTGTCACCTTGTACCGCCGAGGCCATTCCTTTTGTCTGTAGGCAGCCATCATGGCCTTCTCTTGCCGATTGCCCACGAAGTCACAGAAAGAAAGGCCCACCATACCCTTCTCAAATCGTAAGTGTAATGCCCTGAAAACAGTAGATGGTATAACAAAATTTACAAAACATAGCCTGTATATTAGATTTATGATCAGACAAAATGTTCAATAACACTTTACAAAAGTGAAATCTTACATGTAAGGATGTTGTATGCCAGTACGATTTCTCATCTTTGCAACTAGCCCGGCTGCCATCTCCTCAATCTCTGGTAAAAACTTCAAAGCATGATAATTCACTCTACAGCGAAGCCGATTTATCTCCTGTGGAACATTATCATACCTGTGATGAAGATAAAACCCACATATGTTTCTCATCATACCGCCAAAACTCATGTGTTGGTAAGCATGCATGCATATATATATATATATATATATACTTGCCCTACTAGCCATAATATGGGTAAAATTGCAAGCAGGCCCAGTCCTTCGCAATTGTTACCACTTGTCTCGTGGTATTGCGGTGGAGTCAAAATATCTTAAATGAAAAGCTCACCTGTACTCTCAAAGTAACAATACTTAGTTAAATGCATGAACACGTGTTACAAGAACTCGGTCATTCAAGGAAAATAATATACGTACTTCTATGCTTAGTCTCAGATTCTGATATATGGGCATGTTGTACATTATTCACACATTTAATCATATCTCTAGATGAATCCGGGAACATACTCATACTCATCCTCTAAAAACAAAGACCTCATGATAGTCAAGCGCAAGGCTGAAAACCAGTAACTCCATCATGCATCGCAGGGACTAGCTGCTATGATATCCCCAATGTCATCAGTGTCCAATGATGGGTGTAGACCAGAGTATAAACAAGAGGCGTGGGGGTGCCTAGAGCACTGCCCTCAGAGAACTAAAGTGTGTGAGAGCTAGAGCTCAAAGCAAGAGGTATTCGGCTCTTGCATAGGTCGGCGCGGTTTGAGAAATGACACCATTGCTAATGAGATCGATACTGAAATTCACTTTATCAGTTCCGAGCTGGCTGGTCATGGGCACGGCTATGACTGTGCTCTCATTGATCCATCGACAGATGAGTAAGCATATTCTGAGCTATCATTAAGCTCTCTTTTCAAAGCCACCTCTCTGAACCAGATTGGAAGCATTTGTTGCAGGCATGGGAGGCAAGCTGCCCGTCATCAAGTACTTCTCGGTTGCAAAATTAAAGGAAATTTTGTTTGCCCATCTCTTAAAGAGGTTTGAGAGGGGGCAATTATGCGTGATGATAACTTCTGCTCAGCCATAGCATGATTGCCGCCGAGGCTGATCTCGTCAACCAGATTGTAGGAAACATCAAGTTTCATTCAAGACGTAGGACTGCTGCATTAGCTGCCTTGGAGATGGGTCTCTATTCCAATCCGTGAGGCATTTCTCCAAAATTGTGGATGGTAGGCAAGGCACTCCTCAAGGTTTCATTGCGGATTGATACCTTCACAGAGCTATAGCATACCAAGCGACAAGAAAGGTAGTAGATGCCATCGCAGATTGTAACCAAACTCTTGCGCTGGAACCCCAGTGTGCGAGAGTGCTAAGCACTAGAGCTTCGCTGTACGAGATGGTGAGATGATTTTCGGAGTGTTTGCTCGATTTGCAACAGCTAAAGATGATCTACGAAGCTAAGTTCGTTATCAAATGGTACGGGAGCCCCGCTGGTCCATCCGTCAACAGACTACAACGGACATCGACTTTGCTAGTGGCTTGGACTATATCAACAACAAATTATGACAGGAAGGCAGAGATTATCTAAAAGCTGCTCGATCGATGCTTACAAAATTCTCAACATGCCAAGGAAGAATTAAGCGAGTTCGACGTAGCACCTATCGTAACCCAACAATTGCCGTCACCTTCGAATTGCTGGGCACAGAGTAGGACTAGACGAACCACATTAGCAGTTGAAGAAATAGCAGCTGAAGCATCGCTGACCTCACAACCCCAAAGGCAAGCAAGCTCTCCCGTAGATGGACAACCCGTGGAACAGTCGATTGTGTGACCGTGGGTGTCCAGATCACACTGTTGGCAAAGAGAAACGTTGCATTTCGATCAGAGGATAGGCAAAGGCGAGCTCTCCAATATACTGTGGAAAGCACTCCTCCACAGAAATCGCAGGTCGCTTGGGGAAATCAAAAAACGAATGCTTTATCTTTCCATAGACCTGCTAACAAGAGGGTTTGAACCACCTGGATACAACAGATGATACTTAAAGGTGAGTAGGATAAGAAGCTCGTAACTCCCAATCTTCTCGAGCAGCCAAAGGCCAGATCCTCAAATTACTAGCACTCCCAAAAATTCCAAGCTCACTCAGCTCTTAAAGGTATTTCTCAGCACGCTACAGCATCTGACATTCGATTTTTTGGCACTGCTACTAAGATGAGTACGAGGCCGTTTTGGGTGTGGGACTTATAGGATTCCTTAGGTGGTGCCTGTCAAACTTCTATATCGCAAACATCAGCCCGAGTAATTTGTATTTTGGAGAGACTCAAAATACCTTACACAAGGCCGATCATGCCAAACAGATTCGGACCAAGGTTTGCTAGAAGCTACCATGTTCCGGTGTTGATGGAAAAAGAGGGATTTGTGTTAGGATGCTAATACACAATAATTTCTTCACGCTTGCGAGGCGAACGAGGAGATTCAATTGCCAGAATACGGGTCGGAGCAAGCGAGGCTAGTATTAGAAGCGCATGCAAAAAAGAGAATCAAAACTCCCTATGCAGCTTGCGCGCTTGCAACAGAAGCATTTGACCGTCCAAAGCAATGCAATTATCGAACGACACTCTCTAGTACCCGCATCTTTCACGCTTGATTTATCCCCCTCTTGCTGGACTCCCAAGACGATCCCCACGGCAAGTAGACACTTTATAGGTCAAGAGCGCAGGATAGAGGATCTGCAAAGAACTGTACAGGCGTTAGGAGCGAGGGAAGAAGAGCGGGAGCGGTGAGCTTACCTTTTATTTTTTAAAAGTCTCCTTTTCCAATGTAAAAATACACCTTAGCAAGTCCGGTTTAGACGGGCCCTCAAAGGGCAACTTTTTCGTTGCTATATTCTGCCCCTAGCGGGGTAGTGCCAACAAATGCTCTCACAAATATACACATATTCGCACACACATTATACTAGGGTTTTCATACCGAGTTTCTATCAATACTCCAGAGATGAAGGGCAGATTTAGCTGTGGCTTTCTCTATCAGAGAAGGCTAATCAAAAGTAGTCCACATTCTCTTCTCCAAGAGACAAGTCACACTATCCCAAACGAGCCTTTCTAAGCAAAAAAAAGCATAGAAAAGATAGCTGATGAGCAAAGCATGACTACAAACAGAGAGGATGACATACATTCGAAACATGAGTCTAGATGAATCCAAGAACTTGCTCATATAGATCAGTATGCTCAATTTTTGCATTTCTGTCAAGGAAAGGACAAACTAAGCAACATCATGCTATGACAATATAATTTGGTATTTTTAAACCATTACTTCAGCAGAGACACTTGCAAAAGAAGGCAAGCAGGGATGATTGCATCACTAACAATAGAACTATAAGTGCATATCCACTGGATTAACTTGTACAAGAATCTCAACAGGCTGAATCCCTAGCTGGATTGCTTGGCAATAAGCCGCAATACTTGGAGCTAATATGTTACGCACTCCGCTAATCCTAGGATTAGCAGACCTAATCTAGTAGGGTAAGGGGAGCCCTGAGATTAGGAGCAAGCTTATACAGGTAGCTAAGGAATAAATACATGTGTACTAGCTATTCATAACGAGATAGTTTTATATATAGCAGCAGTGGGCACAACACAATTGAGGCATGGGCTATTATTCAGATATTCTATTGTATTGTCGAGACTAATCAAGAGCATGAGGACTCGCATCATGTCCATGCCAAATGGGAGGGACCCTTAGCCCTTGGCTCGATGGGTGGTCCATTAAACAATACCATGGTTGGGAGGCGAGTTAGGAGCTGATCTAAATGAAATTGCGGGCAAGAAAGAGCAAGGTTTGCATGACTTCTCAAGGTATACAATGAAGATCAAGAATCCGATGAATACTTTGATAAATTGCTGACTTTCTTGGATCGCATGGCTTCATATGACGTTTTCCAGTTTTTGGTCTTGTTGGATTAATCATGTGGTCTTTGGGGATGTAGAGAGAGAAGCCCAATATAGATTTAGGTATGCATGTATACGTGTGCAGTCTTGGTTGATTCATAGGAGTCGATTAGAGATTGAATATGCTTTTGAAACTCTTTGAAGGAACTTGTGCGGACTGTAGAAATCCCTTGCATAAAGTGGGCCACCCAAGGGGCAGCCCAGGTGGCCAAGACAGGCTAGCCTAGGGCAAGTTATGGGTAAGTTCCTACGTGCAAGCCAGCCAAACAATGAGGGAAGGCAACAGATCTAGGCGCTAAGGATCGGCTAGCTGGTGTAGAAGCACAAGCAGTGGCATTAGTCGTACATGCACATAGAGCAATCAAGCGGGCGCAGCAGAGTGCACACTTGACCATTAATTTGGCATCGTGAGAGTCTCTCTCTAGGTCCAACTATTCCTTGGATTAGCGGGTATTTGGGGACTTTTGTCCAAGGACCCGAGACAGCATAATTTTCATAGACTTGTGGAACACCAGAACAGGGTATGATTACTTTTGTCTTCTTTTTTACTTATCTTTCTATACCCTCGGATGGATGGTAGGAAGTTGACGCTGCTCCTGAAAGGACACACATGGGAAAGACAAGTTATGAAGCTTCCATGTCTAGGAAGAGAGAGGATAAGTAGGTTGAAAGGATAGTAAAACAGGTTACTTTAATGCCAAGATAGCTACAATTCAAGCAAACAAAAAGGGGTTGAAGTACAAACTCATTACTTGGGAAGATTTCTAGATACAGTTTTCACATTGAGTTCCTCCTCTCTGTCAAAATTGGGAGAAGGGAGGATGAGTTAATGTCGTGTTCAGGTCTTCGAACTTGTATATTGAAACACGTGAGTTTGACACAGGTTTATTTAGAGGTTGGGTTTGACTAGATTCTAGATGTGGTATAACGTTGTAGATGCAAGTTTAACTTCTACAATGTGACTTACTCAAGATCTAATATGGCATTCGAAATGCAAGTTTAACTTGTGCAATGTACAGATTTGAACCTATCATACCATAGCTTGGAGTAGTACGCTTGGTTAAACACACTAATGAGGTTTCTTTATGACCATGGATAACTTCATTGTTGTCATCATGGTGAGGATGGGCCATAGTGCCATATCTTAAGGTGCACTAGGGTTACTAGTGTAGGCCATCTTCTGGTGGTTCTAGTGATGCCCTATAGGCCATGGTATGTGCCTTGTAGGCATAAGTGTAGGCACTTATAGTGTTAGTGCCTTCTAGGCCACATAGGACACTTAGTCCTATGCGACACCTAGGACATTTAGTCCTAGGTCTAGGTACAAGTACTTTGTACTTGTGTTTCTTCTTTTTATCTAAGATTGACGTGACTTCTCTATCGACTCGTCTTGTACCTGCACTCTCTCTCTCTCTTCGCAATCGTACCTTCAATGGTATCAGAGCAGGTTTTACTCTAGCCTTCCAGCTCTCCTCAACCCCGAGTCCTCCATTGCTCATTGGATATTTTTCTGCCCTGCTGGTCGACAAATTCCCAGCCTGTTCGAGGCTCTTCAGCTGTTGTCCAATATTCAGGCGTCGTACAGTCCGTACCTTCCGTACAGTATATGCGTCGTACAATCCGTACGTGAGCAGATCTGCTTCGTCGTCGTACATCTGCATCGAAGGTCGCCGTACACCCGTCGGCACCGTACTCTGCGTCGTCGCCGTACATCTGCATTGAAGGTCGCCGTACATCCGTCGTCACTTGTACCTACGCCGTACATCCGTCGTCACTTGTACCTATGCCGTACTCTGCTCCGTACTCTGCGTCGTCCTACCTTCAGTGGTACCTGATCCATACATGCGATCCGT
Source organism: Dipteris shenzhenensis (assembly GCF_047967505.1). NCBI lineage: Eukaryota > Viridiplantae > Streptophyta > Polypodiopsida > Gleicheniales > Dipteridaceae > Dipteris > Dipteris shenzhenensis. The sequence goes on along the minus strand of NC_141605.1, from coordinate 47,979,067 downwards.
ACTTGCGCTGCCCGTACAGACCCATACCTACAATACAAGTCCTACGCAGATCTCCGTACCTTCAGTGGTACACCGTACGTCCGTACAACCGTACAGCAGTACTTAAGCTAACAGTACAGCCGTACGTTGTACTTGAGCTGTCTGTACAGCTTGATTGCAGTGCATTGAGTCACATTTGCAGGACATTGAGTCTTTTTTGCAGGATATTGAGTCAGATTTGCAGGACATTGGGTCACATTTGCAAAATTTCAGCAAAATTTGGGGCTTTTCCACATTTGCCCTCTTTTTGGCCTATTTGCCCTCAATAAATTTGGGGCTTTTGCCAAATTTGCTGTTTTTGCAGTGAACATTGCCTGTCACAGTCACATTTGGGTCAGATCTGCATTTGCCCTTTGATTTGGGTCAAAAATTTGCAGATATTTGCTGTCATTTGTTGGGACAGCCAGTTTTTTTGCAGTGATAGCCTTGAGGCTTTAGGTTTTTCAGGTCTTTTACAGGTTATCACAGTTGCTATGGCTGGGAACAATCAAGATTTATTTGGAGTTCTTCGTGAAGATGATAAGTTGGATGGCACCAACTATCCGATGTGGTCTTATCTCATGAAACATATTCTTGTTGCAAAGCATTTGTGGAATATTGTTTCTGGGGCTGATCTGAGGCCAACCAATGCTACAGTGGTTGTTTCTACTGCTGGTCCTTCTGCAGGTGGTACTCCTCCTGATGCCTCTTCCTCTAGCACTCCTGCTGCTGCTCTTCCAACTCAAGAACAGTCAAGATGGGATGCAAGAGATGCAAATGCACATTCATGCATTGCTTTATCATGCAAGAGAATCATTATTCCACACATCCGGTCTTGCAGGACAGCAAAGGATGCTTGGGATAAATTGGCTTCTCTCTATCAGATACGCAATGAAGCTCGTGTTGCATATTTGAGAAGGCAATTACAGGAAGTGAATATGAATGAAGGTGAGTCAATGGATGCATATTTGACAAAGGTCAAAGACCTCATGGAACAGCTTGCCAACATTGATGAGGTGGTGCCAAATTCACAGCTTGTCAGTACCACATTGAATGGACTGCCAGATACATATCAAGGGTTTGCTACAACCCTTCGATTAGTAGCCATGGGTAATCCAGACCACTATTCTTTTGACCAGCTAGTTACTTTGCTTTTGCAGGAAGAGCAAAGTAGAGCTAACAGACAAGCCATTATTCATGATCATGCATTTGCTTCACAGCAGACAGGAAGAGGCAAGGCTTCCAAGCCTATGGGCAAGCCAAAATCTGCGCATAGCAGCTGCAATTCCTCTACGCATAGCAGCTGCAATTCCTCCCATGCATCTAAAAATACAGCAGATAAAGGAAAGAAGAAAAGATGCAACTATTGTCGCAAACCTGGACATGACATTTCAGAATGTAGGAAGCGCATTGCTTCGGAGAAAAAGAAAGCAGGATTGACAGTTAATGCCTCACATGCCATTGAATCCCATGAGCCAGCAGATGCTTCACATGCACATGCTCTTCAGGATGATTGGGCATGGGCTGTCCATTGCTCATTTGATCCCTCCAAAGCTGATGCACTCTTTACTGCTAATGATGCTCAGTCCTGGTACTTTGATAGTGGTGCTTCCAAGCATGTCACATCTTGCAGACAGTTGTTTCATTCTCTAGCTGATGCACCTCGAGGGGGGACTGTTACATGTGCCAATAATGCTTCGTATGCTGTAAAAGGTGTTGGAGATGTGCAGCTCACATCCATTTCCAGCCATCCTGTCACTCTGACAAATGTTCTTTTTGTGCCTGGCATTGAAGTCAACTTGATTTCAATTTCAGCAATTGCTACTTCAAGTTTCAGAGTAATTTTTGATGGCTACAGATGCCTAGTATATGATCTTCGTGATGACAATGCCATAGTTCTCACTGGCACTTTGCAAAAAGGGCTTTATCACCTTGATCATCATTCAGCTGCACTTTCTATTGAAGCATTGGCTATTTCAGATTCACAGCTTGCTGAAACTCATCTTTGGCATGAGAGAATGGGCCATCTTAATTATAGAGCTCTTGCAAAGCTACATTCACAGCAGATGGCAAATGATGTACCTCAGACTCACACAGTTTCCAAACATGTGTGTGAAGGTTGTCTTTTGGGTAAGATGCATCGATTTCCTTTTCAAAAGAATTGTCCAAAACTCTCACAAAGGAAATTGCAGCTAGTACACAGTGATGTCTGTGGCCCAATGAGGACAAATGCCATTGGAGGATACAAGTATTTCATGACTCTCATTGATGATTTCACAAGGTATTGCTAGGTATATCCTTTAAAGGCCAAATCTGAAGTTTTCTTATGCTTTCAGAGATGGCTGAATATGGTTAAGAATGAATCAGGATGCAAGCTTGTCACCCTCAACACAGATAGGGGGGGTGAATATATGTCAAAGGAGTTTGATGCATATCTATCCTCACGGGGCATTATTCACTCATGCACTACTCCTTACACTCCTCAGCAGAATCCTGTTTCTGAAAGAAAAAACAGGTCCACAATGGAGATGGCCAGAGGCATGCTTAAGACCAAGTCTTTGCCCAATAAATTTTGGCTTGATGCAGTAATGTGTGCCAACTATGTGCTGAATAGATCACCTACACGGGCATTAAAGACTATCACACCTTATGAAGCATGGAAAGGCAGGAAGCCTTCACTTTCACACATGAAAGTTTTTGGGTCTCTTGCATATGTTCATGTACCATCTCAGCTGAGACATAAGCTTGATGACAAGGCAATCAAATGCATATTCATTGGTTACAGCCAAGAGAGCAGAGGGTATCAATTATATCAACCAAATACTGGGAAGATTATTGTCAGTAGAGATGTGATCTTTGCTGAACATTCAGCTTCTCCTCTTGTGGACTGCAAAGCAAAGCCAGATATTGACATGTTTGATGCCTTTGAATCTTGGTTACCTCTGCCACCAACAGAAGAGGATTTTGAGCAGCAACATGAGCCTCCTGCAGGCCCTCCACTAAGCAATAATCAGCCACAACCTCATGCTGATTTGCAGGTTACTCTTCCGGCACAGAATGATCCCATTACTCATGATGCAGTCATTGAAGAAAGAGCTGTCAATAGACAGCAAAGGCAAGTTCCCAGATGGCTTCTAGACACATTGAGGGACAGCAAACAAGATCAGCCTTTTGCTGCCCGGACAAGATCAGGGAATAGACAGCATGGTCACTTTCTTGAGTTTGCACTCCTTGCTACAGCTTGCAATGAAGAGCCTTTGTGCCATAAAGATGCTTTTGACAGCAAAGAGTGGATGGATGCAATGAAAGCTGAGTTACAATCTATTGCCAAAAATGACACATGGGAATTAGTAGATCTCCCACCTGGCAAGCATGCCATTGGAACGCGGTGGGTCTACAAATTAAAAAGGAAATCTGATGGCAGCATAGATCGATACAAAGCCCGTCTTGTTGCAAAAGGGTATGCCCAACAACAAGGCATTGACTTTGAGGAGACATTTGCTCCCACATCCAGGATTACTACCATTCGATGTGTCATTGCCATTGCAGCCCATCATCATTGGCAAGTGCACCAACTTGACATCAAGACCGCTTTTCTTCATGGGGATCTGCAGGAAGAAGTTTATGTCACACAACCTCCTGGCTTTGAGGTTGTTAATTCTGAAAATAAGGTATGCCGGCTTAGAAAAGCCCTTTATGGTTTAAAGCAGGCACCCAGGGCATGGTATGCCAAAATTCATGCACACTTACTATCCCTTGGTTTTCAGAATAGTCCCACAGAACCCACTCTTTATTTTCGTGGGAGTGGATCTGATTTTTTAATGCCGATTTTATATGTGGATGATATGCTTATCACGGGCCCACATACTCAGCAAATTGCAGCCTTCAAAGCTGATTTGCAGCAGATTTTTGACATGTCAGACATGGGACGGCTCCATTATTATTTGGGTATTCAGTTTGCTCATGTTGAGGGGGGTATCATAATGTCTCAGTCCAAGTATATTGGACAGCTCCTTGATCGTTTTCAGTTTGAGGATTGCAAGCCAATCTCTACTCCAGTAGACCCTGGCTTCAAATTCTCAGCTCATGATGGGAGCCCACCATGTGATATCACTCTTTGTCAGCAGGCTGTTGGATGCCTTATTTATTTATGTCACACCAGACCTGACTTGCAGTATGCAGTATCTCAGCTCAGCAGATTCATGCACATGCCCAGTTCACAGCATTGGCAGGCAGTGAAGAGAGTCTTCAGATATCTCAGAGGCACTCAGGATTTAGCCCTCTTCTATGGTGATCAGGGTTCACTTACCATGCATGCTTACACGGATAGTGACTGGGCAGGATGTTCCGACACCAGAGTGTCACATACTGGCAATTGCTTTTTGCTTGGAAATTCATGTATTTCTTGGCTCAGCAAGAAGCAACCGACAGTTGCCACGTCTAGCTGTGAGGCTGAGTACAGGGCAGCTTTCACCGCTACAGTAGAGTGTGTTTGGCTTCGACAGTTACTTACAGATCTTGGTATTCGCCAGACATCCTCCACTATTGTCTATACTGACAGCCAGAGTGCTTTGGCCATTGCGTGTAACCCAGTGTTTCATGCGCGTACCAAGCATATTGAAGTTCACTATCATTATGTTCGGGAGCGGTTGTCAGCAAGAGACATAGAGTTGTCCTATCTTCCCACAGAGGACAACATCGCAGATATGTTTACAAAGCCACTTCCTCGTCCCAAGTTCGAAGTCTTCCGACAGGCTTTACACTTGGTTCCCTTTGTTACAAGATCTGACATTCCTTGTACATTCATAGGTGGCTATATCCTTTTGGATGAACATGTGCCACCATGACCAGAAACTACCAGGTATTCTGAGACGTTTCCAGAGTACTTCAGCCCATCCCATGGAGAGGGGTTTATAGGCCATCTTCTGGTGGTTCTAGTGATGCCCTATAGGCCATGGTATGTACCTTGTAGGCATAAGTGTAGGCACTTATAGTGTTAGTGCCTTCTAGGCCACATAGGACACTTAGTCCTATGTGACACCTAGGACATTTAGTCCTAGGTCTAGGTACAAGTACTTTGTACTTGTGTTTCTTCTTTTTATCTAAGATTGACGTGACTTCTCTATCGACTCGTCTTGTACCTGCACTCTCTCTCTCTCTTCGCAATCGTACCTTCAACTAGTGAGTATACTGGTAATTTTAGAATGTGCAGATTTGAGGTCTATGAAAAAGATATTTCCTTCCGAGATAGGATGACAAAAGATAGATCTAAGTTTTGGTTTATCTTACAAAGTTGGAGGGGTACTAAACTTTAGTAGTAGAGATGTTACCCTAGGGGGACATGTTATGCAGTAATGGATATACATGGCATGACAAAATGTCTTACGCTTGTTTTCTAGATGCCATTGAATCACGTGTATACTCTAGCCCAGGACTATAGCAAATGTCGATGGCATGTGTTGTAGAGTTTTCTGCATATTATAAATGATAGTCAATTTCCTTAGTGCGCATTTAGAGCAACTTTTTCATCTCCAATGCAATGTCTTTTTTCCAGAGACACCCCTTGGAAAAGGAGTGCCAACTGGGCTATCCTACCATCCTCACCCTTGAGAAACGATAGTCTAAAATGGGCGACTGCGCTCCAAACTTGGTGGAGAAAATTAGCCATAACTTCATAAAGTGTTTATTTTGATGCATTTAACTATACTAAATGGTGCAAAAATCATGAAAAATGTTTGGATCATGTCTTGCCATTTGTTTTGATATGCTACATGACCCAATTTGGATTTGTCAGTCAAAAGATATAGATTATCAAACTTTTAATTTGCAAGCTTTGTTTCCTATCTCATGTGCCAATAGCACTATATTCAAGACTACAGCCTTAGCCCTGGATCTTTACCGGGCTTTTTGTTGCGTATAGCTTGACCTTCTCATGTTTTTCTCATGCTACCCATGGTGTAATCTTGGCTTGAGCACTTTGCTCTTGGGGCTTTTTTCATACTCAATAAAACTCTTCATGGAAGGCGGGGAGGGGGTGAGGGGGGGGGGGGGGGGGGGAGGGGGCTTCTAGAAACCCACAGAAGAAACAATATGCCTTTGGCCAGTGAGTTTGCATGTTGTTTTTATTCTCCAAAACATACGACATTATTGACAAGATTCTCATCCCAGAACTTATAGAATCATGCTTCATTTGCAGCTTGAAGAATTCCTGTCTGAGGAATACCTTTGAATTGATGATTTTGTTGCCGACAATTCTTCAAACTTAGCCCATAGAGTCCTTAAAAAATGTGAGTTTGGCCTGAGCTGCTGCTCCTCCCCGCTCCCTTGCTGCCCCCTCTCCTTCAGCCCCTCCCTCAGCCCCCTCCCTCGCCCTCAGCCCCTCCCCCTCCCCCTCCTTCAGCCTCTCCCTTCCTCCCCCTCCTCTCCCTCTCAGCCCACCCCCTCCCCTCTCAGCCCGCTCCCCCTTCCCTGCTCTCCCCCGCTCCCTCTACCCCGCTCCCCTCAACCCCGCCTCTACCCTTCCCCCCGCCTCTACCCTCCCCCTACCCTTCCCCCTCCCTCAGCCCATAGAGTCCTTAAAAATTGGCCTGAGCTGCTGCTCCTCCCCGCTCCCTTGCTGCCCCCTCTCCTTCAGCCCCTCCCTCAGCCCCTTCCCTCGCTTTCAGCCCCTCCCCCTCCCCCTCCTTCAGCCTCTCCCTTCCTCCCCCTCCTCTCCCTCTCAGCGCGCCCCCTCCCCTCTCAGCCCGCTTCCCCCCCTCCTCTCCCTCTCAGCCCCTCCTCTCCCTCTCAGCCAGCTCCCCCTTCCCTGCTCCCCCGCTCCCCTCAACCCCGCCTCTACCCTTCCCCCCACCTCTACCCTCCCCCTACCCTTCCCCCGCCTCTACACCCCTCTCCTCTACCCTTCCCCCGCCTCTACCCTTCCCCCCGCCTCTACACCCCTCTCCCCCTACCCTTCCCCCACCTCTACACCCCTCTCCTCTACCCGCTCCCTACTCCCGCCTCTCCCCCCCCACCTCTACCTCCCTCTCCTCTACCCCCTTCTATCCTCTCCCACTCAGCTACCCCCTCCCCTCTCAGCCCACTCCCCCTTCCTTGCTCCCTCGCTCCCTCTACCCCGCTCCCTCCCCCCGCTCCTACCTCAGCCCTCCCTCTTCCCCGCTCCCTACCCCCCGCGTTCTTTTTCCTTCTTCCCGTCTCCCCCCTCTTCCTTCTCCCACAGTTTTTTTGGGAGCGGATGGAGCCTCAAAAGTGTCCGAGTCGCCCTCCTCACCTCGATTGGCGATGGATATTCCGTCAGCCAATCCTACTCCACCTCCACCGGCCGCGAAAACTATTACTTTTCTAAAGACGAGTTCAGCAACTCAAGAAGGACGTAGAGATTGAATATGCTCTACCACGTTGCTCGCACGGTCTCACCCTTCCAGATCCCAAGCCAGAGACGGGATGCTTGCGGCTCTCCCCCCATACCTCACTCCACGATTGTTAGATGTTCGTCTTCTGGGACGAGGTTTTTTCCAGGTTGTTTTTGAGACTCCAAAGGCTGCGAGCACAATGCTCAAAGTTGAGTTTTTACACCTGGGACACAGGAAGATCTTCTTTGACGCCTTTGATATTGGTTTCGACCCAGTGGAGGCAGATAAGGAAATCTTTTCGCTCTTCATCAAATTTCCCAGACTTCCCCAGGTTTACCATCAACTTCTTTCTGTTATTAGGGAGCATTTCAGCGCAGTTGCTGAGATCCCACCCCTCCCTGGATTGCCATTGACTGCAGCAAAGGCAACCAGGCTGATGGGGTACCTAGAGTTAGGGTCCTCTGTAAGGATCCTAACCTCACGATGGACCATGTTATGATCCAGCGCCCAGATGGTTCCTTTTTTCACTAGAGAGTAGAGATTACAGGCACGCAGGACCAGTGCAGGATATGCAGGACCATTAGACACTTTGCCAGGGATTGCCCCAGAAAGAAGAAAAGACCCAAGAAGCCCTCTGGTACAGCTACCGCCCCACGGCCTCGACAGGGGGTGGTACAGGTCCAGCACCTGCTCCTCGGCCTCGACAGGGGGGTGGTACAGGTCCAACACCTGCTCCTCGACCTCCACATGGCGGTCCTCCTCAGGATGGTGGTATAGCTCCTACTCGCCAGAGTGCTCCTCCACTGAGCGCTCCTTTGATACCGCCACCTTCTACCTCAGGTGCCTCTCGACCTTCTACCTCAGGGGCACCCGACGCATACCAGTGGGTTCCGGTTCGTGTGCAGATTCCTCCTTCAATTCACGAGAATACACTAGTGGACTCTGCTTCACCTTAAGCTATCCTTCCAATCTCACCTCACACAATCCGAGACGCTTCAGCTACGACCTCCTCCCTAGTTGCAACTTCTCCCCTAGAACCAGCGGTGCCAGACACTCTCCTCGAGGCAATAGAGGTCTCTGCGGTGTGTGGATAAAAAAGGAAAAATATTTTTCACTTGTTGTATGTTGCTGGGTGAGTGCATAGCTATGTACATAGCTAGTTGGTTGTGGAAATGAGCTGTGGATACCCTCATGACGGACTCCACACTGATGACATATTGTCTTGAGATGGAAGACGCTTCTACATGGATTTCTGGGAGATAATGAAAAGCAATGAGAGCGCATCAAGCACTTGAGCTTCATGGACTCGCGGTTATATGTGGCAATCAAATAATAAAAATTTGCTTGAAGGATATGTGTAAAGGTGGAGTGCCTAAGGTTGGATAAGGTGCACTAATTGCCTTAGTGTAAAGTTTGAAGGGAAGGGGGAGAGTGGTGAAAAAGCAAAAGGTGACGTGGCCATAATCAAAAAAGCATGCATGCAAGTGGCTACGTGAAAAGGAAGAGGAAGCTTCTCGACGACGATGCTGGCATGCTACGAGAAGGACTACTTTAGAAGGAGTTTGTGGACGACAGAGGGGGCTCGCTGGAGTAGAAGAGGCTCTTCTCGATGAAGGCGACGGCTAGGGGAGCTCAGGGAGCTATGATCGGGTGAGAGAGGTAGCTTAATGACGTGTGTGTGGAGAGCTTCAAGGAGCTGGAGAAGGAGAACCATGAAGGACCAGCAGGGTCGTAGGCACGGACCTCGTGTTGAAGGAAGGACTGTGTGAGCTTTGAAAGGAGGAGCTGCTGCTTGTCGAGGGGGTCGCAACGACTACAAAAGGGAGCCTGTGAGTTTCGAGAAGGGTGGTGGGCACCCGGAGGATCTCAGACGACAGAGCGAGAGAGCTTCTAGGGTGATGTCGCAATTACAGACTGCAGAGTCTGGAGGGAGGTCGAGAATATACGGGAGGAAAGCTGTGAGACTACAGGATGATCTCATGAAGGTGACGGGCGACAGGTTTCTAGAGACGGAAGGATAGGACGCTCGTGGAGGCTTCCGTCGATGGGCGAGGAGGTGTGTGAGGGAAGGGCAAAAAAGGGAAGCTCGATTGTTTGGTGAACTCGCAAAGGAGCTGGGAATCTCTACGAAGCGTGCAAAGTTAGAGAACCTGGGGAGAAGGTGATGAGCTCGAAGAAGAGGCGGTATCCAACGGGCTAGCTGGGTGACAACTATGGAAGGCTAGAGCTTCAAAACGAAGCAAGGGGCGTCACTATTACAGGGAGGATCTGGGATAACGGAGAGAGGTCAATTGTGGCTTGGTGATGGAAGCTTCTTGTGGAAGGAGGACTCTAGTGGATGCATGATCGTGAGCTACTGCAGATCGAATTCCACGATATGGAGACGGGAAGGTAGCGGTTAAGAGCGGGTGGACGTGATTATGCACGCAAGGATCATAGTTATTGGAGGCTCGTAGTGGGAGTAGAAGAAGCGGTGAGGGGCCATGAAGAGGTAAGGAATAACAAGGGTGGCGCAGAGAAAGAGTGACGGGGCTATATACATCCCCGTGCATATCTTGTAGAGATATAGTGTATGCTTGTATGCTTGTAGCATACCCGGTGCTCATTGTTGATTTTAGAAGAAGCTTGAAGTCAAAGAGAGCCGGGATTGTTCTTCACGGATTTAGTCAGGGGAGATATGAGCATGGTTGTTTATAAAATGAGTTGTCAGGATGTGGTCATGGAAATGATGCAATTCTGAAGTTGTCATTTTCTGGAGAAAATGTGGCTAGAGTGTGAGTTGTATCAGAAGGTGTGTAGAGAGAAGGATGTTGAATGAATGCCTTTTGCCTTGTGATTGTGTTGTTCGGGTGTTTAAACGTGGATGAGGGTGGCTGTGAAGGCGGGTTAGGCTCTATTGCTTTTGTCCATCCACGTTTTGGTGCCTCCACGGAGGAAGTTCACTTCAGTTTACAAAGCTGAAGGAGCAGGTGTTCTGAGACGTGTTGCAAGCAATGGGGAGGAATCCACACGAGAGTGATACAGTGTGACTGGTGTGGAGAATGTGGTCACAGGAAGGACAGATGTATTGAAGTCCAGCTACGTGTGATCCGACTTCGAGCCAGAGTGCAGAGAGCTTTGAAAGTGCTTGCCCGCAGGAAAAAGAATGCTCTCTTCGGACACAGGATCGAGAGCAGAGTCCTCACTTCCTCCCTTGGATAGGGGGAAGGGGATGGTTTACACTATTGATCCTCTTCCCTCAGAAGGGATCCTTCACACTCCGGTGTCTGGCCTGATTCACAGGAACTCATTTTCAGCTCCGGCAGATGCTTCAGATTTCCCAGAGGAGGAGTTTGTGCCCTCTACTTTTGGTGAGCCATTGATTGGGTTTCCTGTTGATAGGGCTTCTTCATCAAGTGACAAGGTTCTTTCCCCTGTTGATTTTCCGCCACTTGGTTCCATTCCTCGCTCCTCAAGCAGGAGGTTTCCCCCTGTCGAGGGGTTTGTTTCCGCCACTAGGTCGGGTAAGGTGTTCCACTCTACATCCGAGAGTCAATGAGGATTATTAGCTGGAACATACAAGGCCTAGGTGGCGTCCCACATCGCCGCTGCAGACAGCTGATCCGGGACTAGCTTCATCCAGGTGTTACTGGGGATTCCATTGATATCTTATTTATTCAAGAGCACAAATTGGATTCTAGAGATTGTGCCAAGTCAGGCAAGTTGCTTTCTGGCCATACTTTTTGGTCACCTGCCTTGGGCACTAGGGGGGACACTTCTATTTCAATTTCGTAGTCGGTTCTCCCCTTAGTTGTTGGACACGGAGTCATTATTCCCTCTAGGGCTCAGTGGATTATTCTTTTGATTAGAGGGTGTAAGGTTGGTTTCCTTAACCTATATGCCTCCAACATTAGAGGGGAACGTGTCATTATGTGGAAGGATTTGCTCTCCTGCGCCCCCATTGCGGATTCATGGGTGATTGGAGGTGACTTTAACATGGTTGAGTTACCGTCAGACAAAAAAGGAGGTAGAGAAGGACTTCACTCTTTGGAGAGAGCAGCTTGGGATGCCTTCCTTTTTCACTACTGTGGCAAAGATACTTGGTTGGACGATGCCTTTCTTATTCAGCCACAGTCCCTCATGTTCTCTTGGTCGAACAGGAGGCAGCAGATGCCTATTCATGCACGCATTGACAGATTCTATGTAGATGATTGGGCACTAGACAGAGGTGGATCGGTATGCATTGCTGCTGGGGTTTCCACTTCAGACCACTTTCCTGTTGTGCTGGCTATCTCACAACCTCACTTAAGAGACTGGTCTGCCAACATCAAGATTCCAGATGCCTTGTACACAGAGCAGGACCTTACAGCCCTGCAGACATGGGTTTCTTATGTCTAGGGTGGGCAGTCGTATCCATCACATGTAGCTGCTGCCCTTTTTGGTATTAGCGACTTCTACCACTCAGTTGCTTGTACCAGGAGACGAGATATTCTCAGACGTGAGATTGGTGTTCGCCAGTAGTTGACAGCTTTGCAGAGGGAAGAGCACAAACGGCCTTCAGATGCTTGGATTCAGGAGCGCCTTGCTGCAGCAAGGACTCATCAGCAGATATTACTTGATCAAAGAGCAAAGTATGCCTTTCATGCCAGGGAGTCCTTCTGGATTCAGATGGGTGGCAGAGTCAATAAACACTTTTTCTCTACTCTTGGCCCTAGAAATAGTAGAGAGAGTCTATCCCAGCTTATTGACTCACATGGGGTTTTACAGACAGATCCAGATGATGTCATGCGCATAGCTTCAGATTTTTATGCCGCCCTTCTTACTGCAGATCCTGACACACGAGATAGAGAGGATGCTAGATAGGTTATTTGGTAGAGCATCCCCTTGTTGGTGAAACCGGATATGCATGTTTTGCTTGATGCACCTTTCACCAACACAGAGTTCAGGACTGTACTTTCAGCCCTTCACAAGGGCAAGTGCCCAGGTTCGGATGGCCTCACCCCTTCTTTTTTCATTGCATTTTGAGATATGATTGGAGACTACATTACATCAACCCTGCAGGGCATTTGGGACTCTGGCGAGATGCCCGGGACATTCACAGAGGGTCTCATCCACCTTATCCCGAAAGGAGGTTGCAGAAATTTAGTGTCCCAGTGGAGGCCTATCACACTTTTGGGGGGATGTTACAAGATTCTAGCCAAGGCAATCAGCGTCCGATTGCAACCTCTTCTCCCAGATCTTATTCATGACACTCCGACGGGATTTGTGCATGGCAGAAGCATTTTTTATAACATTTTCTCTTTTTGGGAAGCTTCAGAGTGGGCCATGCAGAGCGGCCAAAATCTAGCCATTCTACTCTTGGATTTTGAGAAAGCTTATGACAGAGTAGATTGGGGTTTTTTGGAGGGCACCCTTCTACGTTTTGGCTTTATCGATGCTTGGATCAGAGGTGTTTCCTCTTTGTACAGATCAGCCCACAGCCAGGTACTTATTGGTGGGGTAAGGGGTGAGAGATTTCATATTTCCAGATCAGTCCGTCAGGGATGCCCCCTTGCTCCTTTTCTTTTTTTGTTCGTGGCTGAAGCTATGAGTATCTATGTTAGATCTCAAGCTGACATCTTTGGGCTGAGACTTCCCATCAGAAGGGAAGAGGAGCTACTTGACAGTGAGTTGGCAGATGACACAATAGTTTACTTGGATGCCACACCACAGATGCTCACTTCTTTTAGGACAGCATTGGATTTATTTTGCTTGGCGGCGGGGGCGCAGATAAATTGGCATAAATCCAATGGCTTTTGGATCAGTGATGAGGACACTCTAGTTTGGGGACTTGACATAGGATTCACTTGGGTTCAGAGGGGTGTGCCTGTCAGGTATTTGCGCTGCCAGGTTTTCTTCCACGCAACAGTTTGCTCCCGTGTTGGAGAGCATCAGGAGGAAGCTCCTTTTTTGGAGCTCAGCCAAGCTCTAGGGTTGTGGTGGTACCAGGAACTCTTGGCCACGGCTTGGTTTGTTTGTTCATGCTAGTGCCGTTCTAGGGACTGCATCACTCAGCTCAGGAGACCGATCAGAAATTTTCTTTGGAGTGGGCTTGATGGCACAGCAGATGCGTTTAGCCAGGGTGGCTTGGGAGACCCTCATCCTCCCTACACAGAAAAGGGGTCTCAATATCATTGATCCAGATCTACAATGCAGAGCTTTACTCTACAAGATGGTGGTGCAGGGACTTATGCCAGGGCAGGAGCCGTGGAAGGCATTTCTTATTAGCAGCATACAAACATGCACACCTTCTTCAGGAGGAGACTAGATGAGCAGTATTAGGTGGATTTTCACCACAGCACACCTCAAATCACCTTCGTCTCCTCTCATGGTTGCCATACTGAAAGCATGGGTCAGTTTCAGGAGCACTCTTCGGAGGATTCCTCCTTCCTCTCGTGAAGAGATTAATAGGCAACTGATCATGTGGAATGACAGTTTATTGGATGATCATGGCAGACCACTTGGTGCCTCACTCTACATGCAGTGGTCCAGGTGGGAGAGGGGACCCGCATCATCTTTGGGGTCATGGAGCTTTCCGCAGGCTTCCATAGGAGACCAAATCTCAGTTGACAGGACATCTCAGAGGGAGTGCAAGGAGGATCTTGCAGATTGAGGCAGCCCTTCCGGCGGATTAGGTAGACACAGATGATATGCCACTCACTTGCTCCACTTGGGCAAGTACTTTTACGAGAGGCAGTGTTCCTCTTCAGGTTTTGGCCTTTCGAGATGCACATGAGGATGCTTTAGTCTTTAGTGTGCATGATGGTGGCAGATTGCTCAGGTCCACAGAGGACATCTTGCTTGAGTCTGCTTTTCAGCCTATCAGGGTTTATAGGTCTTTTGATGCAGGGAACACATTCAAAGTGGTTTCTCGACCCAGACCCCTGGCTAGTCTCCACCAGATCTTGGAGGCTTTGGCTCTACGGGGGAGTTCCCATTAGGTATTTGCAGTGGGACCCTAGAGAGTGGGAGTGGATTGACGCAGGGCATCAAGAGAAGAGCATCCCCTTCTTTTGTTACACGGTCAGTAATGCCAGGAGATTCCAGCTCAGTAGTAGAGGTTGGAGACCTTCCAAAGTTCCTCATTGGGAGACATTTGATATCACTACGGATTAGCAGAGGTGCTTCTGGAAGAGACTCTGGAAATCCCACAAGAATAGAAAGATCACTCTCTTATTTTGGCTTTCTATCCATGGTGGGATTGCAGAGAACCTTTAGAGATCCAGGTTCGGAGCCGACCCTGCTTGCCCTCGTTGCCTCTCTGCTTTGGAGACTATTCAGCATTGCTTATGGGATTGCAAACAGGCAAGGATGATTTGGATGGGGGTAGCCAGGATTTTCAGTCACTTTGCCCACTCCCCATTCTTTATGACATGGGGCTCAGTGGCTTAGCTTTCTCTTACAGGGCCTCAGGTATTCTATGAGAGACTTGACTCCTCTCGGGCCATCTCGATTTGACGTCATCAGGTTGAGTCATGTTCGTTGGATGTGATACCACACCTTCCTTTTGCAACTATACATGCCTCTATGGATACCTCTTGGGAGATTCTAGCGAGCATAGCATCCTGGCATATCTGGAGAGCCAAATGCACAGAGGCATTGGAGGGAACTCAGGTTCATCCCTCGCACACATTGGCTAGTATCTGGACAGACAATCTGGACAGACACTGTACATACCTTGATGGCCGTATGGACGAGTATGCAGGGAGACTCCCGTGCAGCCTCAGCTAGGACGGCTTCTTTCTTTAGGGAATGGAAGGATTATCCTTTCTTCTCTAAGACTCCTACAGGGTTGAGGTGGCACTTTCAGGCTCAGCCTTGGTTGTTTTCCACCTCACTTTGAGGGGGTTTATTTATCCTCATGATTTCATGATGTATTCCGCTTAGAGCTTGCTCTCGCGGGTTTTTTCTCTTACTTAATAGAAGTCTATTTCTTGAAAAAAAATAAAAACTTATAGAATGTCTTGAAGAATTTGAACAACTGAAATGCAAACTTTTTTTCAGATACTTTTGTAATTTTGACCATAAATAACAGAGAAAAATTAATTACCCAAGTCTGTCAACAAATGGCTTCAATGCCATCACTCTTTTTTCCTTGATCCGTGGCAGAACATTATCCAAATAAAATTGCGCCGAAGCATACTTGGGAATATTCTTTACTGTGCGTCTGCATGCACAAACAAGGAAATTAGGTGGCCATCACTTCCCTGTAGTCAAGCAATAGTCGGCCTGTGAATGAATGAGGGTTCTCTGGTCATATTAACCTGATGCTGGTATATAGCTCTCCTTTCTCTGTAAACCATGTAGGAATTTCCTTCACTATTCGTACATCATCCTTTAAATAGTTGATAAAATGGTCTACATCAAAAATATCCTCAAATTGCCTGCAGGGAACAAAAAGAATCTTTAGAAAAAAACAGACATGAGAAAACCTGAACTAGTGACAAAAAAAAAGATGCTTTGAACTTCTGGGCATGATCAAATCTACATGGTTTAAACTCGCATTGTTAGTTTCTTGGATGCAGAAAACAATGCGAGAAAAGCAATAAAAATATCCAAGAGAGCTCAAAGAAGTAATATTTGAGCCAGGAAACATACCAAGACATAGCAATGCCCAAAGAAAACTGGAAGCTCATCTGCTCTCTTGAATATGGACACAGAGAGAGAGAGAGAGAGAGAGAGAGGGTAGAAGTAAAAGGGGCAAGCGAAAGTGGCAATCACAAGAAAAATATCTCCTCCATCTCTGAATATGATTTGGTCTTCTTCATTCTCAAACTTCAACAGCCCATAGTCTACCAAGGATAAGCTGAAGGAGCCGCATTTTTCTTGCTCCACATCTCCATCTCTTACATTTGGTATCAAAGCCTGCCTGTGAGCCTGCCCTACACTCCACACTCCATGCCAAGCCCAAGAGAGGAGTTCTATTGCAAGGAATCTCACCCACAGCCTCAATTGACCTGTTTTCCTGCAGCCGCCACCCTCAGCCAGCAGTTGAAAGTTAGGCGCCTGCAGAAGGTAAACCAGATGCAAGCCCAATAGAAGCGGTCTCTGTTCCACAAGAGACCTGGTCGTGTCGGGGGAGCTCAGATGTAGATGGAAGACCCCTCTACAATAGATGGTAACCACCGAATGCTAAGCTCTCTTGGATCCAATCACGAACCTGGCTCCTGGTTGACATGAGGCCAACTATCCTGCCTACCAAGGCCCTGTCTTGAAGTGACTGTGCGGCTTTCTTCACCTTAACCAAAAAACAAAGCCAGCCAGAGGCCAGTTGTGGGCTGCTCAAAGAGGGACAGCACCAAAAAGAAAATGCCCTGAAGAACCACGAGGTGCCTCCAAGATGAGAACTCCAAAAAGCTGAGAAAACAACCGCCTCCCAAACTGCCAGGAGGACTTCGAAAAGAGAGCTGAAGAGCTGGGGTTACCGCCCGAAAACACCTAGGGGATTTTTATTTTTATTTGGGGGGGGGGGGGGGGGGGAAGAGCGTGCCATCTCCAAGGGAGGCACAACCATCGACCCCTACTTCCTACAGGCAACGCGAGCCAATGGGGGGGACTGCTGGCCAGCCTCCCTAAGGTATTGAGGGCGGGCTGAGGCCCTCCTAGCCTCTGAGAGCCAGGCCAGGGACCCAATAGGCCCGCACGGCGCTGCGGGCAGCATCCAGGCCCCCAAACGGGGGGCAAACCCTTCTACCGAGCCGCAGGCTGAGGCGCAAGGGTATGCGAAGGGCAAAGGGGAAGTCAGGGGCAGGAGGGAGGAGAAACGGAGCAGCAGGAGGCGGCAAAGAGGAAGATTTTGTTTGGGGGGGGGGGGGGGGGGGGGACACGAGAGAAGCTTACATGAACAAATGCTTAGAACCAAAAACTACACAAATAGCAACTTATTGTACAATCCAAACAAAAAGTTTGATATGAAGTCTTGACAGACTTTGAGTACATCAAAGAACCCTTCAACCCTGTGTACACTGCATATTTTGCTCCTGTGGATCATTTTTCCTAGCTCAATCTACTTCACTCATAACTCAAAACAAGTGCTTTAGGAGAGACATATGCCCTCTTTCATCCAGGTTGCATGCATTTAAGACAGCAGGTCTTGAGTCTCAGGTTGAGACCAAATAGAGAAATCCCAAATTTGCTGTCAAATCATCATTGCAGTAACCAATAAAGCTCATGTTTAATCTTTCAAATCATCATTGCAGTAATCAAGAAAGCTCACGTTTGATCTTTCCAAATCTGGTCCTGTTTCATCAATGGAATGATCAATGTGACATTCATAATCTTTGCCACAGCAACAGCATTGCAGATCTACACCGCAATAGCCAAACAAAACATTAAAATAACGAGAATCTGATTTTTTCAAGTATCAAGAAAAGAGGGAAATGTGCAACAGCTAATTAGACTAAAGAATCAATTAGAACATGGAGCAATCACAAATGTCATTTGCAAAATAAGGGATCCCACAGCAATACGCTGCTGGTTCAGTCCACCCTCCGCATGCACAGCTAAATATCCATTTGTCTCATTCTCTGCTGGAAGGGCTGCGGATATAAAACCACAAGATTTCTGAAATCTCTGAAAAAAACATCTGAGGGAACAGAAAAAATGAAAACTCATACCAATCACTCAAAAGGCGACATTTAAACATACGATGATATTTTGTGCAAAAGCCACCTCAACCAAGCTTAGATCAATAGATGTTTGGCCTTACAAGCATGCTCGTGAGCTCTCCTCTCAGCGCAGGGTTTCCAGGACGTCGTAGCAGAATATGGATTCTCCCAAAGAGAGGGTGACTCGCTTACCTGCATAAATTAAAATGGGAAGATTCAAACAAGTGACAACAAGTCCAGAATTTGTGCCCAAATTCGGCATCATAGACAGACAAAACACTGTGGGGTCAAATTTTACACACAGGTAGTGCTTCAATTGCACGAAGAATGCAAAACCTCAAAATGTAGGCTTTGTCACGCATGTGTGGACTACAAGCTACAACATTCCCACTCATGCTATCACACCCAAAAGTAGGCGCAAGCCATTGTGCACACCATGCTAAGCTTTTATCCAAGGTCGATGACAGACTCTGCCATGACAGCTAGCATTAGAGAGTACAGCAAATCAGATAAATTGCATATGATCACATCCAACCACAAGAGTTATACAGACATTTTCATCATTCCTATATGCCTACAAATATAAAGTTACACAGAAAATATGCAAGTACCTTTCTTCCTCTGAGCTGAAATTAAGTAGCCTGTTTTTTCCTTTAAAAACATCACTATCATTAGACAAAACTATACAGAAAATGGGCATCCTATGCAGATGTCTGTTAAAAACTGGACGACTGCAAAAAGGCCATGCCAGCCTAAGGACCAAAGCAGCCCTTCTTTAGTTGCATAATTCTAGAACACAAAGGTGAAAGAAACCTAAAGACAAAAAAACACAATAAGGGGATGTAGCTGACAACGACCATAACTCAATACCTCACATGCAAATCTTCAGCTCCTTAAAAAGTTCCCCATTGATCTGAAATAGCGTTGGGACCACACTAGCACATCTCTGAAACAATAGCTATTTTAATCTGACCAAAACTGCTGCCAATTCCCTATAATAAATTAGTAGATTGACACTCTATAACATGCAAGCATCAACTCTTCCATATGTGATGAGCTACCAAGCTGTTAACCAACCAATAAAAGCTGTGGCAGTGCAGTCTAAGGTACTTGATTCACTCATGCATAAGTGGTGCTCCATCACACTTCTGGAGGCCCTCCGCAGTGAAGAGGGCCTATGTAATGAGGAACTAGGTCCTTCTCCAACCTATGTGACGTGAGATGTAAAAGAAATCATGCACGAGCTCAAGGCAAAGGTTTCATGATCCCCAACTAACTAGAGTGGACACACAAAGTGTCCCAAAATCCATGTCTTGACCTGTATATGGCCTGTTGACAAAGTATGCTTATTAAGTGCCACCACCTCCAGCCATGTGTCCAATATGCCACCATGAGGCATATAATATTCCAACAGTTTCACAAAGGGAAAGTCAAGGAAGACTCTCCACTACAGCACTCCCTACTTCACCTCCTCTTGATAGCTCATCCTTCTTCCCTTGCTTGTGATCCCTTCTTCCTGCCCACCCTTTCCGCCTCACATTCCTTCCGCCGATTCAGGCTGTTCCTCAGCCATATGCCGCTGTTCCATCAAGCTCACTGTGGGCTCAAGGAAGGCCTAGACCAGGCCCTTGCTTGCCTTCCACCACGCTAGGGCCTGTATGGCCTTTCACACCCCTCCAAGGGGCCTCTGCAGCCACCATTTCTGTTTGCAAGCCCCAGCCCTCACCCACCTCTCCAAGCTGCTCATTGGCAGCTTTGAGAGAGGTAGAGGTGCCTAACAATCATAGGCCCTTCGGCCCTTCCCTCTTTCTTATGTTCCCTTTTCCCTTTCCCCTCCCTTTTCTCCTTTTTCCTTTAAGCTAGCAATTTGACAAAGGATTCAGAAGGTGTCCATTTGGTCTAGCCAAAGGGGCTCTCACATGGCAGCACCCTGGACACCCCTTGGATAGAGGTGTCTTCTGTCAATGTGTAGAGGTTTCAGCACTCCCAAGTTTCTGCCTACAGTGCAGGTAGATGGGCCACCTCGCCAAGGCCTAGCCATGCTTTGCGAGCCACTCATCCCCTTTGACCGTAGGCACCTTGGATCGACAATAGGACAAGAGGGCAGATCAGACCCGACCATCCCCTAGGCAAAGCTCCCCAGCCTCCTCAGTCCTAAACCCCTTGGGTTGCCCCATGAGAAGGGGTTTGGATTAGAGGGGAGGGCAAGAAAAGAGGAAAGAGAGCAACAAAGAATGCCACACAACTGGCTTGACGTACACAAGGATGGGATCTCAGGCTGAGACCCCGTCACACAAGGGAGTAGACAATTGAGTCCCACCTTGACTGCACCAGTCAATTCCATAATAGCTCCCCCCCATCCCTCCACCTCCTCCTCTTGACCCTCACACCCACCCGCTCCACATCATCTTCTGACCAGCCCTCAATATCGCTACCTCATCCCACTTCCCTCCCACTACCTCATCCAACCAATTATCACTCTTATCATTTTCCCTCCTTCTAGACCTCTCCCTCCACCTCCTCCGCCCCCACAGTCTCAAACCTCTCCATCGCCCCCCCACCTCTTAGTGTCTGACCTAGGTACTTTGATCTCATCATCACATGTGTTTGGCCCCAATTCTTCATCTTATCAGGACCCTCTCTTCCAGCTTCGCGGACGCAATCAATGCCCAGGCTACCCACTACCCTAGAGGCTAGTGCCTAGGACCCTAGAACCATTGCACCCTTTTGGCCCTAGAGGTTGTTGCGCTGATTTTGCAGCCCTAAAAAGGGGGCTGTTAGAGTTCGTCATCTCCTAGCTGTCGGTTAGGGAGAGTGGGCTTCTACTTGGGTGTGCTCCGCCTAGAGAGAGGTGTAGTGTTTTGATCCTTTCTCGATGTATTTATGCAAGTTATGAGGGGGCTTATGCCAGGGTCAACTGGTGGGTTAATAGCCTGATTTGAGGTTGGTTCGGGCCTAGTTAAAACCCTAGTTTTAGGCCAAATTCGAGACTAGCCTAGTACCTCGACCAAGGACGAGTCAACCGAGTTGACCAAGCTCAAGTCAACTGACATGACTAGATCGGGTTAACCTAACCAGACCTGATCTCGGCCAAATAAGCAGTTTGGTCAACCAGTTTATTGCTAATTCTCTCTATATATATGAGTCTTTTGGCCCTTAGATTCTACACATTGCAGGTGCAGTTCCAGCCTATTGTTGGTGTCATTTGAGGTGCAGTTTAGCCTCAGTTACCAGACCACCAAAGGCGCAGTTCTAACCCGGGGGTTGTGATCATCTCTTTGGAGGTTTCCTCAACAGTATATGCAGAGTTTTAACAATACTCATGTGTAATCTAATCGCTCTTTAGTTGCAGTCTGTTATCTCTCTATTTCGCAAAACTGCTCTCTATTTCTCTTCATACGTTCCACTGCACTTTGACAGGGGCACCATTGAAGCAGTAGGAAGCACTCTCTTTGGGACTTTGCTTGGATTGCGTCAAAAAGTAACGTAGGGACTGATGATCCGTCTGGACCATAAAATCAGTTCCAAGAAGGTAATGTTTCCAAGTGGACAAGGCATGAAGTACAGCCAACATCTCCTTCTCATAGATCTGCAAATGCTTCTCAGCTGGCTGTAATATGCAACTCTCATAGACTATAGGGTGCCCATCCTGTGTTAGAACAGCTCCAATACCATTCTTACCACAGGTATCAACGTGCACATGAAAAGATTTTCGCAAATCAGGAAAAATCAGCACCAAATTCATTATAAGCTTCTGTTTCAGCTCCACAAAAGAGTAATTTACTTCCTTTGTCCACAGAAACACCCTTTCTTTCTTTGACAGTGCATGCATAAGAGCCACAATATCTGCAAAATGACGGATAAAGCAGCGGTAGTATGAACGCAAGCCCAAGAAATTGCGAACTTCATATAAGTTCTTCGGTTATGGCCAATTCTTTATTGCTTCCACTTTAGCCAGATCAATCCGAACCCCTTCCTTGGAAACAATATGGCCCAGAAAATGAATTTGAGCCATGAAAAACTCACTCTTTTTGGGGTTAATAAACAACCTCTGTTTCTTCAGCTTTGCAAACACAATTGCTAGATGCTCCCGATGCTCCTCTTCATCTTTCGAAAACACAATCATGTTATCAAAGAACGTACCAACAAGGGCTATGTGATTCCGAAAGATCATGTCCATCGTGTGATTGAATGTCGTAGGAGCATCAATGAGGCCGAAAGACATGACCAAGAACTCATACAATCCAAAAGAAGTCCCAAACGCCATCTTATGTACATCATCTAAGCGGATGCGAACCTGGTGGTACCCACTCTTAAGATCAATGCAGGAAAATACAGCTCCCCACTTCAACCTATCCAAAATATCATCTATCCTGGGTATCGGGAAGAATTTTTAATAGTGATCTTGTTCAAGGCATGGTAATCAATACACATACACCAAGAACCATCCTTCTTCTGCACTAACAAGACTGGAGAACAATAAGGTGACGCACTTGGCTAAATCAGCCCTTTCTCCAAGAGTTCATTAACCTGACTCATGATCTCCTCCTGCTACGCCGCACTGACCCTGTAGGGTGGTTTATTAGGCGGACTACTACCAGGCACAATATCAATCCCATGATCCTCTGGCCTTTCTGGCGGAAGCTCACTAGGAATTCATTCGAAAAACAAACTGAAAACTGATTTTAAAAAACAGCTCTTTCTCTATCCATACGAGAAATAGGATGCTCTTCATTCATAGTAGGCGAGGAGTTCCAAAACGGCAAGTTTCGAAAACATTTCGGGGAAAACCCGAAACATCTGTAAAAACGTTTCGTGCATAACAAGGTATTTAAATATATTACTTTTTCCCAAAAAATCAAAACATTCTAGATTATTACCACCAGAGCTCCAATACTTGAAGAAAACTCATGAAACATAGTACATAGACATTGGATATGTCACTGCGCGGTGAGAACTTAGAAGTTAGAATTTGAAATTTGATTCTTGAAACATATTACTAATTCTGAAAATTAAAAACACATCATTGTACATTCAAGAGTCAATAGTGACATGGTTCAATTTTCAAAGCTGAAATGATGCTAATACTAAATAGGTACTCCAGTGTTGTTGGAAAATATTAAAAAAGAGTACATAGCAAAAGATGAAAGTACTGAAGTAGTCAAGAGTCAAGACTCAAAATATGAAAGTACTACTAACTAGAGTAGAAAAAGAGTCCTCAGTCAATGCTCATGACTCATGACTCATGAGTCATCTCCTCCATATCCTCAACATCCTCTTCATCCTCGCTCTCGCTAGCAACGGATGACTCCTCAAATGTGTCATCATTTGCAGGAGGTGGTCCAGCACTGCTACTTGCATTTGCTAGAGGTGGTCCAGCACTGGTACAAGCCCTCTCAGAAGATCGTGTCGCATGAGATGGAGCTGAAATCTCCTCATATAGCATGGATTAAATGTCTCTCTCCTTCTCAGGAACGTCTGGAATGCCCTTGGTTTTGTTCATGTCAATTCTATCAGGATTGACTTGTTGTGGCTCAATGAGATTCCCCTTCTACTCCAGTAATCTCAAATTGCAATGACGTGCAGTGGAGAGCCTATTTCTCTTTTTTGTGTGAAAGAGAGCCCAAGTACTCCAATTTCTCTCACACGGACCAGAACTACAGTCCTGCGATAAAACCTTCATGGCAATGTGTCTCTGCAATTTACAAAGAAGTGCAAATATTCAATGAAAGAGACATAGAAAGAATTCAATACAAACAACGAAATATGTTATCAAAAGAGGTAACAACCCTACCAATTCTGGGGTAGAAATGCCATACTTCTCCCACCTGGAAACTATTGGAAACATGGTGAAGGGAGAGAGAGAGAGAGAGAGAGAGAGAAGATTAGGGTGTGAGGAAATGATGCTCAAATGAAGACATGACAAAGGCTTTCATTCATTCATCAAGTGTGACAAGACAAGTGAAGTACAAGCCTTATGTAGGCTACTCCCACACACTCTAGCACCTAGTGCATATGGGATAAGTCCCATGATGACACGTGGGACTCACACAAGACTCACACACATAAACTAGTACTAGATCACCTAGTACACACTAACACATCATATCACCACACTCTTTAACTATGATATCTCCAACACCCCCCTTCAAAGCAAAGAGTGTGAGACCCAACACGCAAGAGTAGACTGATCTCCCCTCCACCGCAATATTGCAAAGAGCAAGTCCAACTATCCAACACCTCCCGTGTGATAGTGACTTCTCAATCAGCTTGCGACCGGCCAGGGTAAACCATCACTCGTCATCCCCCTTTACTCTGAACTGGGTGGTCAATACCATCAACCAAAGTGAAACACAATACAATCATTTTTGGGGGACAACCCAAGGCAGAAGACCTCTTATTGACTCCCAATACATTCAATTTAGAGAGACAACTCAAGGCTGAGAACCT
The DNA here is from genome assembly GCF_047967505.1 of Dipteris shenzhenensis. Lineage (NCBI taxonomy): Eukaryota > Viridiplantae > Streptophyta > Polypodiopsida > Gleicheniales > Dipteridaceae > Dipteris > Dipteris shenzhenensis. Next base: position 47,954,622 of record NC_141605.1, on the reverse strand, counting down.
TTATTTGACTCAACAAAAACACACATAGCACTAAGCATCATCTTCCTCCTCAGAGAGAAATAGATCATGCAACACAGTAGATGAAGCGTCCTACTCAGGTCCAGTAGATGTAGCATAAATATTCTTGAGCTTGTCCAGGTTCTCCTTAGCTAAAATAGTGAGGTCAAGATGATGAAGCAATTTGTTGACCAACCTCACACCAAGAAGGGCCATTGCTTTGTCATGCTGGTCATCTCTAGCGGAGGTGTCTTCACCATGAGGATGAGGCTCCATATAGGGAAAAAGATCAGCAGCCTAATGAAAAAGCACCAAGAATACCCTCGAAATAAGACAGCTCCGAATGCTGTAGCAGATCACGAGGTGAGGGAGATCTTCACAAGTCGGTGCTGTAGGTGCCTTGAATAGATGCTAAGTGCCAAAGTTGGCTGAAATATCCTCCAAACAGCAAGAAAATCTCTGAAATATTGAGGCGGTTCTGCAGCAGCAACCCTAAAACAATAGGAGCTCCAAAACAGGTTGAAAAAGCCTACAAAAGCCTCGAAATTCTGCAACCAATGTCCACAGGTGGTTGACTTCTGCTGCAGCAGCCTGGAAACCCTGATTTTTGGCAACAGAATGCTCTGAAATGACTTGGAGGGGCCACACGTGTGAAAAAACGCTTTGAAAACTGAGCCGACCAGCAAATAAAAGGCTATGGAGGTGCAAAGGCAGTCGAATATGCAGCAGCAGCAAGGCGGCAGGCAGCAGGGGCTAAAAGCAGATACAAATGGCAGGAAGGAGGAGGCGAAATGAGACAAAAACCCTAGGAGGCAGCAAAGAAGAGGCTGGAGCAGAAGAAACCCTAGGCGGTGAACTGTGGAGAGGCTATGCAAAGGCTGGAGCAGAACTGAGGTGGCAGCAAGGAGAAGCTTGAGAGCTTGAGCAGAATTAGGGTTAGGGTAGAACAGACTAGGGCAAGGCCGACCTGCTCTGATACCATGTTAGAAACATGGTGAAGGGAGAGAGAGAGAGAGAGAGAGAGAGAGAGAGAGAGAGAGAGAGACAGAGAAGATTAGGGTGTGAGGAAATGATGCTCAAATGAAGACATGACAAAGGCTTTCATTCATTCATCAAGTGTGACAAGACAAGTGAAGTACAAGCCTTATGTAGGCTACTCACACACACTCTAGCACCTAGTGCATATGGGATAAGTCCCATGATGACACGTGGCACTCACACAAGACTCACACACATAAGCTAGTACTAGATCACCTAGTACTACACACTAACACATCATATCACCACACTCTTTGACTATGATATCTCCAGCAGAAACTGGCTGCAACTGTGTGTCACAAAGCAAAGAAGTCGGTTTTCCAAACATGGAGATATTATTGCGGAACATGAGACGCTGATCCTGTTGGAAATAGACGATAGAATCACTCACACCTCACTCCTGATCTAACTCATACAACACTCAATGAGACGCAGAAAGAGATAGTCAAAAAACTTAGATATATTCTTCCACAATCGTGGGCAGACAAAAGCTCACTAGGTGAGCATGTACAAACAGCCAAAGGATGATGTCAAGTGCTGAGCCACTTCTCTCCCTCTGCACGCTTGCCTGTGTGCAAGGCTGTAAGTGCAGGTGATGGAGAATAGTCGGGGAATGAAGCCCCTTTTATAGGAGGGCCAGTCTGCTGCAGCCGACTGGCCTGGTCAGGGCCCTTTTTAGGGATGAATGTGGGCCGACCAGACCTGGCTGGTCTGGCCTATAAATAGGCCCCTTCTGGTGGCCTTTTGTTGCTGCTGGTTGGTCCTGGTACTACTCCAGGTGCCTCCGTATCATGCTGGCGCAGTCGTCCATGCAGGCGCAGTCCTCCATGCAGCTAGGCAGCCATAGCCCCTTTCCCCCTACAGTCTCCTACCCCCTTGTCCTCTCAAAAAGGGGGCTCATAGGTGGGGCAGAGACTTTCCTAACACCCCTCTCAATGACACAACTATGAGCCGATCTCCATGCGTCGAATGAGCTGTTCCATCTGCTCCCTGGGAAGCACCTTCGTGAAAACATCTCAGATGTCATCGTTGGTCGGGCAATATATCAACTCTATGACTTCTTCGTCGATGAGTTCTCGAACAAAATGGTAGTGGACCTCGCTGTGCTTCGTCCGTGCGTGAAACACGGGGTTGTTGGCGATCGCTATGCAACTCTGGTTGTCGCACATAACCGCAGTCGCATCTTCTTGGGCCACATTCATGTCCTCCAAGATCCACCTAAGCCACAATGCTTCACATGCCGCTGTACAGGCAGCCCTGTATCCGTCTCTGTAGATGAAAGGGCGACAGCTCAGCCATGACACCGCTCCTGATGAGAGTAAGAAACAATATCCAGAGGTTGATCTCCGAGTATCCATGTCACCTGCCCAATCACTATCACAAAAACCTCCCAACTCAATGCCTCTCGTATAAGTGATGCCGTAGGTGCAAGTACCCTTCAAGTACCTTAGCACCCTCATACATGCGTCCCAATGAGCCTTCTTGGGTGTGGCAAAGAACTGACAGAGCAATCCAACTGCGAAGGAATTATCTGGTCGGGTATTGGTGAGGTAAAGCAAACTCCCCACCAAGCGTCGATATAGTGATGAATCAACCGGCTGAGATGGATCACGTACACTCAGCTTCAAACCAGTTTCCATGGGAGTCACTGCTGCTTTGCAATTTTTCATCTCAAAGCGTTTGAGCAGTTCCCTGCAATATTTGTTTTGTGAAATCCATCTGAAAAATAGGCCAACTGTGTGATGAGCAGCCAAGGCACTGTCCGAATAGTCACCATCCTAGCTGTAGTGGAGAAGGTTTTGTCAAAGTCAAGCCCTTCTCACTGTGCATAGCCTTTCACCACCAATCTTGCTTTGTACTTGTCCAAGCTCCCATCTGACTTAAACCTAAGCTTATATACCCATTTAGTCCTGACGACCTTCCGCTTGGTTGGTTTGGGCACTAAATCCGAGGTGTTATTTTTCAAAATGGCACCCATCTCTGCCTGCATGGCTTCCTGTCATTCGGGTATATCCTTCACCTCTTGGAAGGAACGGGGCTCAGTAAGCTAAGCTACCAAAGCATAGTTCAAGGAGGGAGTCTTCATGTTTCGTTGAGACCGCCGCGCTCCAAAACTGCTTTCGAGAATATCCGTGACCCATGAGTTTGCTAACGCCTTCAAATACCATTGAGGTAGCTTCTTCTCAGATGGAGGTGCCTTACATGGAATTGACTTGGGAGCTCCTCCTCCTCCTCCTCGGGGTCTTCAGTCGGCTCCACCTCTCGGATGGTGACCTTGGGTGGGGTAATGCCAAAAGTTATGGAACCTCTTCTGCAGGCTGTGGCTCGGTCTCCTCAAAGATCACATCCCTGCTGATAAGGATCTTCTTCTTGTCCGGTCGAATAGGCAATAGGCCTTGGACTCTTTGATGTATCCCACAAAGATACAGCTCCGGCTATCGGGATTCAGCTTTGTCCACTCATCTTTATGTACATGCACAAATGCATTAGAACCAAAAACCCTTAAATAAGATATGATGGGCTTCTTACCATAATAAGCTTCGTATGGAGTCTTGTCATCAACACCCTTGTCTTGATTCTGTTGAGGATGTGAACGGTAGTGTTCACGGCTTCACCCCAGTAGGCTTTCGAGAGATTCCTCCCTCCCAACATGGTCAACCCTCTCTCTGTGACGGTCCTGTGCTTCCTCTCAGCAACTCTATTCTGCTGAGATGTGCAAGCTATAGTGAGCTGTCTCTTAATCACGTGCTTCTTGCAGTATCCATCGAGCTCGGTAGAAGTGAACTTTCCCCGTCTGTCGGTGCAGAAGGCTTTGATTACCTCCCCACTCTCCTTCTCTACCTGGGCCTTCCAGTCTTTGAATTTCTCGAAAGCCTGAGATTTCTTGGCTAGGCATAATACCCACGCCATGCGACTGAAATAATCCACTAATAGGAGAGAATACCGCGAACCTGCGAATGAATTTGTCGACATTGGGCCGCAAATGTCGAAGTGAACCAACTCGAGCAAATTCTTGGCCCGTGATGAGCCCTCTTGTGGGAACTTGTCCCTATGTTGCTTGCCTTCCACGCAAGCCCTGCAGACACAATCATTGCTTGCAATCGGTGGAAGTCCATCCACCATCTTTGTCTTCTGCATCTCGGAGAGAGTACCATAGTTGACGTGACCGAACCGCTCATGCCATAATTTGGATCTGCCATGGTCCCCGTGCACCAACAAAGTGTTGAGCCGATATAGCCCATGCTCCTCGACACCTTGAGCCACCACCTGTCCATTTGCCTTGGATGTGACAGCAACCTTGCCGGTGTCAAATAAGACCGACATATTGTGCTTGTCCATCTGACTGACTGACAATAGGTTCTTGCACAAATTCGGTACATACAATGCACCGGAAATCAACTCCTCATTTCCTGTAGTCGTGATGAATGGAATACTGCCGACACCCTTCACAGGGCATGACCGGTTACCGGTTATCCCCAACAGTAACCTTGAAATCGAGATGCATACCTTCCATGGTTTTGAACCACTCCTTGTTGGACATGTGCTTTAAAGCTCCACTGTCCACATACCAACCTTCCTCTCCTTCACTGATTGCATAAGCGGAGCAGTATTCAGTGATGATGAAGAGAACGCCGGCCGTGACGTTTGCCAATTTAGTCTTTGGCTCCTCCTTGGACTTGGACTCCTTCTTGCAGCACTCTTTAGCAGAATGACCAAGCTTCTCACAGTAGAAGCACTTCATCTACCTCTTTTTCTCTGCATCCTCAGTCTTGCTTTTGTTCTTGGAGTCTTTGAACTTACCCTTGCCGGGCTTGTCCCTTGCCACGAGAGCGTTCTCATCCGATTGAGTAAACAATTTTTCCCGAGCCTCTTCCTACAATAGTAAAGGCCCAAGCTCCTCGAACATGAGAGGCTTGGCCCTCTGTCACCGTAGACACGAAACTCTTAAAACTTCGAGGTAGCTTGTGTAAAATCAACAATGCCAGTTGACTTGAATCTACCTTCTGACCAACTGCCGCGAGCTGGTCCCTTACCACCTTGACTTTTGTTAGATGGTCATGAACATTGTCTGCCTCAGTCATGTCCAGATTGTACAGTTGATGTTGGAACATCAGAATTCGAGATGTATTGTCAGTTTCATACAAATCCTTCAAGATAGCCCACGCCTCTACAGACGTCTTGGCTATCTGGATGTGCAGAAGAACAGAGTCCGCCATGGTCCCAATGATTAATGCCAGGGAGTGGGCATCTCTCTCTTCCCAATTCTCAAGCTCTTCACCATCCACTGGAATGACAATCTTCCCCTTGCTATCCAGCAAGGCTTCCGGTTTTGCTTCCACCCCCGTTGTTAGCTTCCACAACTTCGGGGCCACTAGATGGCTCCGGATTTTCATCTTCCAGATCCGGTAGTTTGACCCGTCTAGCTTCCCTGACTCTCCGAAGTTCAGGATGGTGACTGAGAGGAATTTGGAGGAGGAGGCAGGAAGAGAAGGGGCTGAAGAGGCAACAATAGAATCTTTGTCCTCCATCCTTGCTGTAATAAAGAACAGTAAACTGAATTTACAGCGGAGAACTTGACCACGCAGCAAACCTGAGTGTCGATTGGAGTCGCCTACTTGCTGAGGTACTCCGATCTAGAGCTGTGAAACCTTGCTCTAATACCATGTTGGAAATAGAGGATAGAATCACTCACACCTCACTCCCGATCTAGCTCATACAACACTCAGTGAGACGGAGAAAGAGATAGTTAGAAAACTCAGATATATTCTTCCACAATTGTGGGCAGACAAAAGCTCACCGGGTGAGCATGTACAAACAGCCAATGGATAATGTCAAGTGCTGAGCCACTTCTCTCCCTCTACGCGCTTGCCTGTGTGCAAGGCTGTAAGTGTAGGTGATGGAGAATAGTGGGGGAATGAAGCCCCTTTTATAGGAGGGCAAGGAGCCCTGAAAGTTGACCAACAGGCCAATCTGCTGCAGCCGACTGGACCAACCTGGTAATGAACATGCTACCCTAGTTCAAACAAGTCCCTATGATATGAATGGGCACTTTGGAACCACTTATTAGAATGGATAAATGTGATGGTTGGATTTCGTGACTAAACGGTGTCATTGTATAGGCCTATGCACTACATGAGGGAGTATATGCCTTCAGCCTAGTCCCACTACCAGTTTTCGAAAGGCCACATAACTTGCACTTTCACTTTTGAGCACCAGAGCCACCATACTTGGCCTCAAAAGAAACATTATCCCATAGCAAATCACGAGTCATCTTGCTACCTGCAAAATCATCCAAAAAAAGAAAAAGTCTCATATGAGATCCAAACTTCTTCTCCGTTCTGTCCTTCTTGACTTCGTGCTTCTAACCTTCCTTGAATCCAAAAGTCTTTCCCTGCATCAATGCATAGGCTGTGCTAGCATTCTCAATCAATTGAGACATGTTAGAAACCTTCGTTTTCGTACAGTAGTCTCTAAGCTCCTTTGGTAAGCCACAACAATACTTTTCCACCAGCTCAGAGAAAGAGACATGCCGATAGGAGCTTACAGGCAACAAAGCCGCCCAAAATTTACTATTGTACTCCTTGAGATCTCGACAGTTGTTTGAATTGAGCTCATGCCAGGTAGTCATAATGTCAATCTCAAAAGTCGTAGTAAGCCACGTAGATGAGCCTACCCACGTAGTAGGTGCAGTGTTCTGCATAAGCATAGTGGTCCACCACTGGAGAGCACTACCCTTCAGAAAACTTGCAGCCCGACATATCTTAGATGACTCAAAAAATTTCCTCCAGCATACACTGCATCAAACTACTGGAGAAGAGTCAAAGCTTTGAGCTTATATACCTTGGACGGTTCCTATGATATTACTTAATCTTTGTATCTTGAAATTAGCATAAATTGAGCATAACCAACAATCAAAATATGGTTTGAATTTGATGTTCTACATGATATTAGGCCCACTAAAAACTCATACTCTCCATAATATCATATTGAAGACATACAAAGTATAATTGAGTTTGAAACTTAATAGGCATGTCAAAGAATGTACAAAAGATCAATTTTACCTAACTATCATATTCACAAAATTTAATTTTGAGCCCATAAATCATTGTAAGTATAATTACCTAACTCCAAAAGCAATACAAACATATGTGTTATACTTATTATTAGACTAGGAGACTTAAAAGCTATGAAAAACTCATTCTAATCAAGAAGTATGGCCATTTTATCTAGAAGTTAGAAAACAGCTTGAAATTTTGGTTAACATCTTGACCTTTAAACTTTAGGTAAAACTCAAAGTCATAGGTGTGAGTTTCAATCCATAATAATTCCAAGTTTTTTCCAGCACATAAGCTAATATGGTCAATAATCAAAACCCTAGAATACCTTATCAATGCGTTAGAAAAATTCTAGAAAGTGGCCACGTTAACGGGACATAAAATTGTCCTAAAACATTTTTATGTCCTATTACCAAACTATTGTTAATGTCCATTGGAGACCCAACTGGATGTACAAAACAAAGGTGAGTCCATGCTGCAGCTCTAAAAATAGCTGTCAACAACAATAGTTCATGCGTTTGCATCCTTGAGCATGCTTGCGAGCACGTGTGCTCGGTCTAAGACTTTACTACAATGTGCCAATACCTCCTTGATGTAAGCTCCTATCCCCTTCAGTACTTATTCGAAGAGTATGTGCAAGTTTGTGTATGCAGACATCTTCGTTTCATATTTCTCCCTGATGTGCTGATAGGCTCGACGGGTTAAACTTCCATCCCAGAAATAGACATTTGCAAATGCTATCACCACTATTTGGGGAGGAAATCTATAGAACCAGGTAGATGTATAAGAACCAGGTCTCTGTAGGCCCTAGGGATCTCCGATATGTTGCCCATGATCCTCCTCCATAAAAAAAGGCTAACATGCAGTCTATGACTACAAGGCGAAGGCTCCTTCAGTAAGGACCCCTTGGGGGAATTGCTGCAGATGCCAATAACAATCTTGGCAATGAGGCAATGAATTTTACAGTAGCATGTGGCATAGAAAAGTCAGATGTTAAAAGCTGAGTCTCTATAGAGGTCCTTGATAGGTCACATGGGAGCCATCTACAAAAACTAAGTTGCAAAAAATATTCTATTATTGCAAGGTGGAGGCTCCTTCACTCTAGGCCCTCTAGGAAAACTGTCACAACCACCCAAGGTTATCTCTATCTATAGGTAGCAAAAAGCACATCACTTGGCATCGATTCAAGGAGCTCCTTCCTCTTTGGAGATGGGAAACATGAAGGGAGAAGGTCTCTACAAAAGGAACAAAGGAGTGATGAGCTCCCGTAAGATGCATGTGTGCTAAGTGGAATTTATTGTTCGGTGTTTTGATAAGATCCAGCAAGTAGCTACCAGATCGACGACTCCACAAAAGAATAGCCAAAAGGAACGTCTATCCTTATAACCCCATAAAAAGAATCTTTGTTAATGTGGGAGAAAGTGAGCTCCATAGACAATTTCTATCTTCTCTTTCCATTCCCTCTCTCTAGCTCTTTCCTTGCACTGCATCATGGATTGAGGCATCTGCAACCTCACAGTCATCATGCCTTTCATGGCTCATAATAAAATAGAAGGAAGAAGGAAGACTTTGGGGTAGAAAAAGCAGCTTCCTGTCCACTAGCTTCCGCTGTCCCAAGGAATAGGGTCTGGCTCCACTACATCATCGGGTGACAGTACCCAAAATCAATACCAGGAGGCAGCAAGGAGAGGAGAGGAGAAGAGAACACATGAAATGCCCTCTCAAGTACCTTATAGCAAGGTGAATATACTGCCCACTTAACAGGTAGCTACAGCACCAGGCACCATAACTGCAGAATATTATCCTAAGTAAAATGGACACTCTAAGAGGGTAAACACATGAGTTGAATATTTGGACACAGCTCTTGGCTTAGGCATGCAAAATTTCAGTATAAAGCACCAAGCATTCATCTATTGGAATACGCCCATTCGAGGCAAAGTATGGATACAAGGCTGGGATGGCTTTAGCAGCTGGCTATAAAATATTAGCAATCGCGAGATCACATGGAGAACATAGAAGCTCTTCTCTACCTAGGCCCAGCAAAAGGAGAATGCAAATGGACACAACAGCTATTTGGAAGTAAGGGAATTCTCTACATTTGCAGCTTCAACAGCACATACATGCCTCCTTGAAAGGTAATAACACCGCCAAGCTGGCCCACAAGTTTTCTTTTTCAAGCAGCAATGTGCAGATTTTCTTTGAGCTACTGCCTATGGATGAGGAGGGACACAACCAAGCAGAAAACGGGTTCAAACACCGATTTACTTTATCACATAAAAAATCCCACCAGAATACGATAAATCTTGGCAGCCAAAAAGCTGTTAGAAATTACCCAACAGAGGGTACGCACAGCGTAAGACTGATAGTAATGCCCAGGAGCTCACACAGTGTGCGTGTGGGGTGTGGAATCACAGACTTCTTAAACTTATGTGCATAAATGTGCAACCAGTAAATAGACAATGCTCAGAAACAAATATAGAAGCAACTCTTTATATTTCCGTCCGTCCACAAAGTAGGACAGGATACAATACCAAAAGGTTCTCCTACTAAATGTCAAGCATTCCTAGATCTCTGAAACCGCGTGCTCCACCTCGAGCATATGTAGACTCTCTGTCTAGATCCCTTCCACCTTGCTGTCCGGAAGCCAGCCTAGGTGGGCAGCCCTTTCTCAGCTTTGTCTGCAGGCTATGATGAACCTCCTTCACCTCCAGAAGATAGGCCCAAGGTAGGTCTTACTGCTGCTCCTATCTGCTGACTCTTGGCGGCTCCAGGTGATAGGCCCCAAGGGGGCTGGCAAAAACCGACCAGTCTGCCCCAATCTGGCCGACCAGTCTGTGGCTAGTCCAGCCCTATTAGGGCTCACAAACCGGAGCTTCTAGGGCCTTAGCCCTCCAATCAAGGCAAGGGCCCAGCCTATATAAAGGCAGATCCCTGCCTCATGGCAGCCTCTTTTGCTGCTCCAACAGGCCTCATCCAGCAGCTCCGTATAGCCTTGTACCCTGTTCTGTACAGTTGCGCCACCTGTCCCAGGTCTGCACACCCTTGTACCCTGCTCCATACGCTTGCTGATGTCAGCGCCACCTGTGCACCTCTATTCAGGGCCTGTTCCAGCCCGTACACCTGTTCTGCAGTTCTGTCTTGCCAGGTCAGATCCAGGGCTTCATGCCCCCGCCATCTCTCCTGCACAAGGTCTCTTGTGCTGTCCACATGACACCTCATGTGCTGCCCATGTGGCAGCCCCATTCTCTGCCCATGTGGCAGTCTATACATCCCTAGGTCCACCTCCCCAATGCTCTCCTCATATGGGGGCTTACAGATGGGGAGGTGACCATTCCAACAAAAGCATGATTCAGGAGTAGCCCAACTTTTGACAAGAAGATAAATAGCATATCTTTAACCTATTAACCACATACCAAAAAAAAAAGGAGAGGACACGTGGCAGCTTGGAGGAGAAGAGCCTGCCACGTGTCATAAAGGAGCTCTTGGATGGAGGCTTGGAGGGGGGAGGAGGTGGAAAGACAAGAGGCAGGCTTTGGGGAGGTTTCATCGCACTTCAAAAACAAAGGGACTCATATAAAGTACTTTCGTTCCTAGATTAAACCGGAACTTTCATGTGGGCAAATGAAGTCGGTTTTTAGAAGATGAGTTGATCTAACCGGTCTATGAAAGGAGGTGGGTAACGCTATATATTTGATAACCTGCTTCTTTAACTTTACTGTGCTACATTGGAGTAGGAGCTGGTTTTATACACGTGTCTGCTACACCGTGAAAAAAGAATCAGTCTCTTAACATCGTTTCGGTTGGCTTCTACCAGTATACATTAAGCACACGTGTGAGAGCCTGGATTGCACGACAGACTCCCAAGCTTACTGAACGTGTGAAACTTGACTCTTGATCAAAGTAATTCGACGCTAAAAAGTTGCAAGTGAAACTTACCGGTGGACAACGCAATGCAATCCCATCTTTTTTGCAGAGAAACGGAGGATTCTGCAAAATCATGTGATGAGAGAAAACATCAACCAACAAGTGAAGGAAGAGGGAGAGAAACAAAGAAGTGTGTACTAAGCATAAGTGATCGATAAAACTACTCACAATAACATCCGAGACAGACGGCAGCGAGAGGACTCCGAGCAGCAGGGCTGCAACAAACAAAGCAGAGAGAGCTTTACGGTAGGAGCTTGAAAAGAAGCGGTCTTCTTTGTTGGAGTCCCAGGGGGGGGGAGTGCCAGATGAGGAGTTGGCAGGGGATCCGGAAGGTCGTTCTCTACGATCAACGAGAGGAACATCGAGCTGTCTGGCAGGATGCCTCATTGTGCTCAGAGCAAGAATCAAATCAACAATTCAAATTGGACAGCATCATCAGGAGCTATTTCCAACAAGGATCAACACCTCAAATTGGGCAGCATCAGGATCTACTTCCAACACTTCGATTTGGGCAGCATCAAGAGCTACTTCATTCTGGTTAGAGCAGGAATCGACACTGCAGATTGGGCAGCATGAGGAGCTACTTCCAACAAGGAGTGAGTAGATTGCTTAGTGTAGCGATCCATCACGTGTCCTCTAGTTCTACTCGTCACGTGCCTTGGACGACTCCATGTTTGTCCGTTGTCTCGCATATCAGAGCTACAACTCTAGCAAGGAGATGCTAAAGCCGGCATTGCGAAAAGCGCGTCCCCAGGAAAGCTCTGTATTCCCAACTTGTGAGTAGGTTGTTTACATGTTGTTTCAACCAATCGGAAAGAAGCTCGAAGTCTATGCACCAATCGCACGGCTTGGGCATTTGAATGTTGGAATTGGCAAAATCCACAAAGCCACGCCAGAGGTCCAATGCCAGGAAAAATGCTCGGTGTAACATTTTGGAGCCACAAGGATGCAAATCCCCCATGCAAGTGGAGCTAGACCAACCCCATTGGCATGCGCAGGGAGGCCCTGTTACACACCGAGCACTTCCCTGCCCACCAAGCCTCCTCTGCAGGGGGGGCTACCTGCCACATGCCGAACAAATAATCAAGTTTGCCATTCACGCCACTTAGATAAACATGGGCGGGCAAGACCCCCTACCCAAGCGTATGGGTGGACACGTTCTTCACGATGAAAATCAATGTCACTACGGTTGGTGGGGCTTGAACCCGACACTTCATGACGCATGGGCAGAAGCCTTACAACTGGGCTACTAGCAATACATATTGATCCCTACCCACTGAAAGGGAAACTATTGTGGCTTGACATCAGTGTGTACTTGCCCTAACGCTTCTAGTGTGAACGGTCTTCCTTCTTAGCACCGGTACACAAAGCCACAAATTTCCCCCTTCTCATGGGTAAGGGTCTTGCCCACTAGTAGCCAACAGTAAAGCTTCTGTCTCACATGTCACAAAGTGATAGGTTCAAGCCCCGCCAACCTCATTGACAATCATTTTGATCAATGTTCAATTTAAAAATGTGCTCGCCCACGCAGTTGGGCGAGGTCTATAAACGAGAAATCAATCAGCTCTCTCAAGGCGGGCATATCATAGTGCAAATGACATTTCATATGTAAAGTAAGGACCAAGTCTCATGAACTAGAGGCGGAGAAAGGCAAGTGGACAAGGACCAGAAGCCCCTGAAATGCAAAACTGTAAAATTTGTCCCACAACGAAGATTAAAAATGAGGAACGTACACTCTTCCATTGCCAAGTGTACACACACATCAAGGAAAGATATAACAATAAAACCATTAGCCTGAAAACCCTCTTGAGGATGTTGGCCCAAGACACCGTAAGAAAGTCCTCAACAAGGTGCATTAGTTAGCTAAATATGTTCTTGCAGCATAACATAGCAAGCAACATATAAAGTTCTCGAAATTTTAGATGTAACGGACCGCTGTCATTTTGATAATAGTCACCCATCCCATAGATTCTAAAGGGTCTCCAAAAGACTTGAATACAATTATGTCACCTCTCTCTCTCTCTCTCTCTCTCTCTCTCTCTCTCTCTCTCTCTCTCTCTCTGGACAAGCCGTGGCATCGTTCCAAGTTGCGGGTGCAGCTCCAGGTCGGCGAGCTTTGTGTAGTAGCTCCAGCCTTAGTTCATCCAAAGAGAAGCTCTAGCTCATCACTAACTAGTTCACCACTCAATCCAAACCACTCTAGTTTGTAGCGGCAACTCCAAGGGTTGATAGGTCGTAGCAGTAATAGCAGCTTCTCTTTTCTTCCCCAAGTTGTGGTGAACCCCTAGCCCAGTCTGAGGGTTAGTCTCACCTAGGGGGTACACTTAGCTTTGGAAAAAATGGAGCAACCAGGGGCTCCTGGAAGTCTCCCCTCTAACCTCAACTCCAACCAAAAAAGCTCTTTACTCTCTGCAGTTGCATCCTTGACACCTTCTCCTTATGCGAAGACATACCAATGAGGGTGCTTTAATCAATCCATTGTTGACCCATAAGAACTCATTTTCTATCTACAGCGAGAGGTGCAAGAGTTACGTTACAGTTAGCAAATCTGATAGATCCCAGGTCCTTGAAGGGCCTTCTAATCAAGCAGTAATATATGAGGTAATGCAAACTTGCAAGGCTTCCCCGCCTACCCTTCAAGTAGTCTCTATAGTCAAGGATCTTGTTCACACTAAAGTGCAAACAATCAAGAAGGAAGTGATTGTAGGTGACAAAACTAAATAAGATGAGATTGAGGAGTATTAAGCTAGTCATAGCAAATGCATTGAAGATCTAAATAGGGGGCTTCCCTAAAACCTGTTACAAAGCAGAGGATACATGTAGTGAGACGTTAGCACAGATCAAAGCAACAACACCTAAAATTGAATGGCAAGAAGATGAAGACAAAGATAGGAAAGATACTACAACTAATATTCAACACTTTAGAGGACATGCTTTAGATACATTTGGCACATAGATCTAGTAGATCATGAGGGTGTAGCCCTCATTAGAGAATTTAAATCCAAAATCAAAAGACCCTCTATCTAAAACTAAATGTATGCTTTCAATTTTTAGACTACAATGTAGGTATTTTTTAAAAATTCGGGGTTGCTCCTTTGCACTCCTTGGGAGAGGATGTATTAGTTGTTTTTTTGGCTGCCCCATAGACCTATTGGTCTCCTACCGAAATTATAGACTTTCTTTCTCCCCCATTCTTTGAGGATATTGATATCGTAGTTTTGTGTCTCATCGCACTTTATACGCATTGAGAGTAGGTGGGCTGAGGGCATGTGTAGAAAGGATCGCATCTACATCACTATGTGATCAGTTGGAGATGGAGTTAGAGGAGCACTTTAATTTCAAATGCTCTGTGTACCATGAGATTCAAGGTCGTTGCCATTGTCTTTTTAGGGATGGGTTGGGAGCCCTTTGTAGTCTCCTCTCTTACCCAGATCAAGGATGCTTGGTGACTTTCATTCATGAGGCTGTCCATAGAGACCATGTGCTCAAGGCACATAGACGAGACTAGGGTGAAGAACCAGATTCCATTTAGAGCATCATCCACTGAGCTTTTCCAAACGAAATAGCATGAGCTAGCTGACCCCAAGGAGATGGCAGAGCCGAGGCCTGCAAGAGCAAGAGACAAGATAGACTCACTAGAGGGTCGATTAATGTTGGCCTCTAATCAAACTGCCCAACTACAGTACCAAGTAATCAAGAGCTAGGGTTTCACAATTCAATGGTCCAAGCAATGAGGACATTGGCAAGAGGGAGCCACACAAGCGACCAAATCAGTGATAGTGGTTTTAAGAAGTCCTTCGATAAATTTTGGAAGTCAATTCACAGAATGAACTAGTCTAGTAGAGTTGTAGATCTATTCAAGGGTAGAACCCAAAGTGGGACAAGATCCAACAGGTTGTCCAGTTCTAAGTAGTCTAAGTAGAGTCCTCAACATTGTCAAGCCATTGTAGCTCTAGGTTGAGATACTATGTACCTCGAGTCGAGGCAAGAGTGTGGGGTTTTTTGCACAAACATCTTGTTGTACAAGCACGTCTATAACTACCGCTAGTTGTAATGGGCCCTAAGCCCTTGTTTGTTATACAAGTACTTGGTTTCCATAGTTGGCTTTCCCCTTTAATACTTGTAGTAACTTTGCTGTGCTCAAACACACGCCTCCATATAGTTCCATCCATGCTTGCACAATCGCATGTTAGTACGATGCTCGTTTCTCTACATCCCAATCACCAAGTAGGATGTTGCATGCCAAGCAAACTTTAGAGTGCAAGAGAGGGCATCTTCCACACTGAGCACTCTAACATACGCCGAGCACTATGCACACATTGAGCACCGGGTATAGTGGTCAACAAAGGGGTGAGAGAAAAGACTGTCAATAAGATTAGGCCTTGGGATCTTTCCATACGACCAAATATAAATGGGCCTCAACCACCTATTTTTATTTCCCCCAAGCATACAAGTTCGAGATTTGGTGTAGCAAAAGCGTAAATCATTTGGATGGCTAAGCGTACAAGTTCGAGATTTGGTGTAGCAAAAGCGTAAATCATTTGGGTTGCTAAGCGCACCTCTCTAGGTTACCTCCAACCAGCATGTTCAATAGACCGGAGGCTTGGATAACGTGTATGAGAGTGGCACTTGTTGGATGCAGGGCCATAGCTCGAAGACCATAGTAAACCACACACACTGATTGTAGCCATTGGTCCATCATAGGTTTTATGCCAGTGTAGCCCCCTAGTATCCTGTGGGTTTCACCCCTCTGCTAGTAGCTAGAAGTTGATGGCGTTGATTTATGCACGAGAGTTTCTATGTTCATGTTTGCAATCGTCTTAAGTAGATGCACACTTAGAGGCTCAACCCATTCAGTTAATTGAATCTGGTTTTTTTAGTCTTAGAAACCCTTCAATTTTTCAAAGACCTTAATAAACTTTCTTTCTTTCTTTCTCACAATACTTCTGCTCACCACTCCCACCTTGTTGCTCGCTGCTCCTAGCTTGCTTTTGCTCTTGCTCATCGCTCCCCCCTCGATTGCTTGCCGCTCCACTTGCTGGCTCCACCCGTCTATTCTACCTAGTGCTCCACTTGCGATCCATTACTTGCCCATCCTCCATCACCATTGCTTTGCTCACCCCCCCACTTGCATCTAATCCCTCCTCGATTGCCTCTTCACACCCCTCACTTGCATCTGATCCCTCCCTGCCATAACTATCGCAATCATATCGGTATGTCGATAGATAGTATGGCTATGCAAAATCCTGTAGTTGCATTGGCCTCAGCTTCAGCACTCATTTCATCATTCATCACCCTTGGCAGTGGCATCATCCTCATTAGCAACAGCACCACCACCACCACCAACCTCGAATTAGCATCGGCATTAGCATTTCTTTCAACGTCAGTACCTCCACTACTAGTCCATAACATTTATAGTACCTCCATATGCATTCCCATTATAGTCCTCCTTGTGACCCCTAGCATTCCCTTGTATAGTTGAGCTCACCTTAGCTACATCCCTTATGTCTCCTTGTACATTTGAGCTCACCTAGCATTCCCTTGTACAGTTGAGCTCACCTTAGCTACATCCCTTATGTCTCCCTACCACTCTTAGGTTTTTGCCATCCCCACCCCTCTGTCCTTATCCCCTATCACTCAACCTTGTTTCATGTCTTACCCTATACATCACTTTGTACACAAGGATCGCTTTGTACACAACCTCGGTCAGCAAGAGATAATAGAGCTCCATAATGAGTGTGTAGTCATTAGTAATGGCCTCGAGCAATGGGCCAATAGTGGAGGCATAGATAGCCACGTAGTGAGCTATCCACAGAGACTTTCAAATGGGTGGACATCACAAAATCGGAGCCAATGCCACCATTTTGGCCATTATCCTGGATCAACAATAGTAGAGAGCCAGTAAGGCTCTCAACATCAAAGTCTAAAGGATCCCTCGCACCTTCCCACTCCCATTGAGGATGCAACTAGCTTCATGGTCTCCATCATTGGAGTCCCAAAGCATGGGTAGCAAGGGCACCTGGTGCATAGGACAGGACCACATTTGAGTAGATCCTCTTATCATCTGATTGAGGGACAATTACGCTTGCCTTGTAGCACTACAAAGGTCTACAATTCTCTGGGATCACCCGTAGACCCATTTGGATGAGGACTTCACACCCCTTCAGGTAGATGACAAGATCACCCTTCTACAACAACGGGACATAGCCTACAAGGAGGGAAAATGGTTGACGGTTTGAGATGGGTGCCTTTTGATAGGCCCTTGATGAACATCTAGTGGTTTCCCTATTTATGGGAAGAGGGTCTATGAGATTTATAGCGAAACCCTAGAACTACAATGGTACCTTATGGTAAGATCCAAGGGATTTCTTAGAGTGTTAATAGGATGAGTTATAGCTAGTACTACACAAAGAGACATTAGAGCCCAAATTACCCTTTTCCTATCATCAATGGATACATATGGGAGGCAACATATTGGGATGAGACTTGAGAGACAGGTGGGGTGCAGGGATCGAAAGGCGTGGCAATGCTAATATACAAATCATCTCAAATTGGGATGATCTCCATTCAGAGGCATGACACACACTCCAAAATCTCGTGATTCGTCGTATCCCCCTCCATAGGACCTCTTCATTGCAATCCCTCTAGGGACCTTATAATTTGCATGAGACTTATGCCAGAAGGTTGAGACTTCACCATATGCAACCTTGTACCTATACATTATGGATTTATTGAGCCACGGTTGAAGGTATGCATCAAGTATCAATTCTAGCATTTTTATGGTGACTCTATTTTATTACAAAATGTTGATCTAGATGAGGCAAGGTTGTTCCGAGTTTCAGCAAATAGGCAAGTCCTAGTCACATCTTATGGGGATGCTTTCTTGGACATGGGCAAGATACATGATCTTGTCATTTATAATGGTCTAATTCACTTATTTTCCACATGGTGGGGGCTACAATGTAGCTATCTGCCTCATGTATCACTGACTTCTCTATCTCACTACCACCTCTAGAATCTAATCACACCTATCTTCTCTTTATTATATAACATCCCCCACATCATGATACACATCATGACACTACCCACACACACCACATATCATGACATATACTTTGAGTACAACCTCTCCCATGACTACTCCACAGGCCTTTCCACTTTCCTCACATATCTCGAGGACATCTTGCTACTAAAAGATCAAGTTGCCTTGATCACTTGCTTCCTCTGTGAGGCTTCCTTACACATATTCATACACACCACTTGCTCCACTCACCCAATTGTAGTAGTTGGTACAAGGATGAGTATAAGGCTCTACACCATCAACTCAAGTCCAAGCATCACCTTCCAAGCGAGGTAGATAGGATACACGAGTATTGTTGCTTGATCCATTAAAAGAAGAAGGGTTTTGTTTGCCAAAATGAGGAGTTAATAAGCATTATGCTTAGTGGCAACAACTGTAAGGACTTTTGGAAGAATATTCTCAAATGATGATCCCCCTCTCCTCTTATGGACACCACTATGGCACTTTTATGCACACATGTTATACAATATTCCTCACCAGCCACCATCACTAAACCTCTCACTGCTCCCCCATCCACTGTATTCAAAAGTGCGGCTAAGGCCAAAAGGACCACAGCTCCAATAGAAACAAAGGAGGAGACTGAAGAAAAAGAGGACCTACGTCAGGTACCAGCCCATCACAAGGCCTACATGATTGAGGATTGTAAGATCTTATACCAATAGGCCAAAAGGTCTTGGGAAGATGGATGCTCCCAAGGGTATGACAGGCCAGCCCTGGTCAAGGAGGTAAACCTAGCCCCGGGAGGGCAGGACCCCCACCGTTGCCGATGATCTTACCCCCAACGAGGAGAATGCCTTAATAGCTCTCCTACAAGAGTACAAGGACTGCATGGCCTAGAAGTACACTGACATGAATGGAGTGCCTGCCGAAGCAGTGCAACACACAATCCCCATGCGAGATGATGCTAGGCCGGTACGTCAATGCTCCTACCCTATGAATCCCACATACGCACTCATAATGAGGGAAGAAATCCAAAAACTCATAGATGCAGGATTTATCTATGAGATTGAGCATATGGACTGGGTATCACCCATCGTAATAGTCCTAAAGAAAAATGGAAAAATTAGAGTATGCGGATTTGAAAAACGTTAATGCTACCACTAGACGTGACCCGTACCCCTTGCCATTCACAGAATATGTTCTGGAAAGGGTAGTCGAAAAGGAAGCTTATAGGCTCCTAGATGGATTTTTGGGTTACAACCAAGTGTCAATCGCCGTGTAAGATCAACATAAAATTGCCTTCACAACTTAGTGGGGTGTGTGCGCAGCCAGGGTGATGATATTCGAACTAACCAATGCCGTGACCACCTTCCAATGGATGATCATGGCATTCAAGAAATATCTGAGAGAATTTGTGGAAGTCTTCTTGGATGACATCTGTGTGAACTTGAGGTGGGATGACCATCTAAAGTACCTTAGACTCAAGATACATCCCTCAAGGCAAAGGAGTGAAAAAAATGCTTCCAAATTATGCAAAAGGATAATGTTGACTTAGAAAATCACATTAATACACTTAACACCCAAAATTAACCCTTAATCCCCCCACATCCTATAAAAGCAACACCAACCCCCCTCATTTCTTTCCCCACACTTTTGCTAGCCACTTCCTTCTCCAAATTCTATAAGCCTTCATATTTTTCGTCTATCTCTATTTTTTGTCCTCCTACTTCTGTCCACCATTTCCACCACCATCACCACCACTTTTTCTGTCAACCCCCCCCTCCACCACCACTTTTTCCATCACCCCCCCCTTCCATCTCCATCTCCACCTCCCATCATCTTCCTCCCCACCACCTCCACTTTTTATGTCCATCCCCCATCTCCCCACTCAAGGTAACCATCCTTTTCCCCTCCACCATCTCTCTACCTCTCTCTACACCCCATCTTCCCTTTCCCTCCTCCACCTCCACCTCCCATTTCCTCCACCACCCCCCATCTCCTCCACGCCCCATCTCCATCACCCTCCACTCCACCATCTCTCTACCTCTCTCTATCCCCCACCCCCTCCACTCCACCATCTCTCTACCTCTCTCTATCCCCCACCTCCTCCACCCCCCATCTTCATCACCCTCCACTCCACCATCTCTCTATCTCTTACACCCCATCTCCCCTTTTTCTCCTCCACCCCCCATTTCCTCCCCCCCTTCACCTCCACCTCCACCCCCATCTTCACCATCTCTCTACCTCTCTCTACACCCCATCTCCCCTTTTCCTCCTCCACCCCCCCCCACCTTTCCACCCCCCCTCCACCTCCACCCCCCTTCTCCACCTCCCCCTCCACCCCCACCTTTCCCCCCCTCCACCCCCACCCCCCCCATCTCCACCTCCCACTGCCCCTACTCTCCACCCCTTTACCCCCTCTATCCCCCCCTCCAGCATCTACTAAGCTAGACAAGTCCAATTACGGCACATCGAAATACCAAATGGAGACCATTCTTGTACTTCAAGATAGATGGGAGTATGTCGATGGATCTATACCTAGACCATTGGATGATCTAGCCAATAGTAGCTCTACTCCAACTATTATCATAGCACCAGTAGCGGGATCTATAGCAGGATTTCCTGCTACACAAAGAATTTTTGCACCTATAGCAAATCCTGCCATTGCCTGAGCACAAGAAGAATGCGACAAGAAATACAAGTATGCATATCATCTGATCAAGTAGAATGTGCAAGATGTCATGCCAAGACAGCTCAACACAGTCAAGACATCCAAAGAAGCATGGGATATGCTTGCAACTCTCTACAAGTCCAAGAACACTTCCAGGATTCTCACACTGAGAAACCACATCAACCACAATGTTTCCACAATAGTAGTGAAACCGGTCATGCTTACGTACTCAGGATCAAAGAGTACAACAATCAACTTGCAGCAGTAGGAGACACTATGAATCGAGCAAAAATGGTTCAAGTCATCCTCAATGGACTAGGAGAGGGATATGAGAATCTAGTCTAGAGTATTGCCATCCAATGGCATATTCCAACACTCAAAGAACTTCAGTTGGTCTTACTTGGTGAAGAACTTAGGACTCAGGCCATTCATGCATGTAAAGGTCATTACAATGATCAAGCATTCATAGCTTTAGATAGAAGCAGAGGTAGAGGTAGATCATTATAGAGAAGTGGTCATAATCAGCAACAAAATCAGCATCAAAGTCAGAATCAGCATCATCCTCAGCGACATCAAAATTAGCAAAGAGGAAATCATTCCAATTGAGGAAGATTCCAAGGACGAGGGAATGCATCCACCAACGTGTCAAACATCCAATGCAACCATTGTCATAAGTTGGGACACTATGAAAGAGATTGCCACAAGAAGTCATTATGCAAATGAACATGGGAATATGTTTCTTGCAAATGAAGAAATGTAGAAGAGTGATACAGTGTATCTAGACACTGATTGCAATTCAAAAGAGGATTTTAGCTATCAAGTCAACCAAGCAGATCAAGATCCTTGGTACATCGATAGCGGTGCATCATCTTATGTGATAAATCATCAAGAATGGTTCATAGAGATGAAACCGTTAGAAGGTCAGACGAATGTCATCTACACGGCAGCAAATAATACACCAAATCTAGTTCAAGGGACATGCAGTATCCCTATGAACAATTTCACTGGTACAAAAGGATTGGTGAAAGATGTACTCTATGTTCCGAAGCTTAGCAAAAACCTCTTTTCAGTAGGTCAAATGACAGAACACAACTACAGAGTCATCTTCGACGGAGATGAATGCACTATTAGAGACAAATCCAAAGGATTTCAACTAGTAGGAAAAGGAGTCAAGGAAGGACGCTTATTCAGAATGCTAGCTACAAGATCAGATTTGCATGCCATGTCAGCTCAACCACAACAGATGCCACTATCCACAAAATAGCACAAGAGATATGGACATGTCAATTTCAAGAGCTTGATCGATCTCAAGAATCAGAATATGGCAATTGGGATTCCAAAGCTATAGTTTCTTGCAAAAGTTTGCAGCATGCTGCTTTGACAAACAAAGTGAACCAACTTTGGCAGAAGCACCTATCGAGCAAGAGGTATTCTTGATTTGATACATGCAAATGTATGGGGTTATGCCCAGAGCCACAGCATCAGTGGTTTACTTTTTTACTTGACTTTCATCGATGACTACAACAGATATTGTTGGGTCTACTTTCTGAAAGAGAAATCTGTAGTGTTTTCCAGATTTCAAGAATTCAAAGCCATGGTAGAAAACCAGACAGGCAAAATGATCAAAGTCATGAGATCAGACAAAGGAGATGAATACGTGTCTTCGACATTCATGAACTTTTGCAAAAGTCATGGCACTCGAAGACAATTCACTTGTGTAGATACTCCTCAACAGAATGCAAGAGCTAAAAGGAAGAATGATACTTTAGTAGACAGTGCTAGAGCAATGCTTAATGAAAAGCATCTTCTGAGTTAGTGTTGGGTAGAAGCAATAGCCACTGCAAACTACTTGCTTAATCAGCTTCCTACCAAACCGATTTAGGGTATGACACCTTACAAAGCATTCACTGGACACAAACCACACATTGGGCATCTCTGCATATTTGGTTGCATAGCATATGCCCACATGCATGACGACCATCACAGAAAATTGGATGTGAAGTCATGCAAATGCATCATGGTTGGCTACAATGAAGAAAGCAAAGCATACAAGTTGTATGATCCCATCAACCACAAGGCCATTATCTCCAAAGATGTAATATTTGATGAGGAATCAGAATGGAAAACCTCAAATACATAGGAGATAGACACATCGATTACATTGTCATCTATAGAAAAGGTTGATGAAGAAGAGCATGAATTGCTAGAAGCACCTTGAGAAGAACCACATCAACTCAGTTGGTCTACTAGGGAAAGCAAACCACTAGCCACATTGACATATGCTCAGAAAGGCAAAGCAATCTAGGTTGAAACCACCAACTCTGCTCTTATGACTACCATTATGGCTACAGAAGAGCCAGTGTACTTTGAAGACACAGTAGACAAACGAGGGTGGCAAACTGCTATGAATGAAGAAATGGATGCTTTGTATAAGAATAATAGTTGGGAATTATGCGACCTTCCACTAGGAAAGAAGGCCATAGCAAACAAATGGGTATACAAAGTGAAGTATAATCAAGATGGAAGCATTCAAAGATACAAAGCCAAACTAGTTGTAAAAGGATTTGCACGGCAATATGGTCAGGATTATGATGAGACTTACAGGAGTAGGAGGGAGGAGGAGGAGGGAGGAGGAGGGAGGAGAAGGGAGGAGGAGGAGGAAGGAGGAGAGGGAGAGGATGGGTTGCAAGGTTGGAGGAGAGGGGAGGAGGAGTTGCAAGGTTAAGACATGCTTTTGGATGTGGAGTGCAAGGAAGCATGGACACTTGAGACAATTTCTTGGAATACCAAAGTAGAACTCAACACAATGCCCCAAAGAGTGTGGGCTTCATTCCATTATGGGGTATTTATACAAGTTGGAGAGCTTCTCTCTCTGCATGTAGGAATTGTAAGACATTCTCTCTCTACATGTAGAACTTACATATAGAAGTTGCATGTAGGAATTGCATGTAGAACTCACATGTAGGAGTTGCATGTAGAACATGCAAGTTGGATTTCTAAGAGGGATTATTTCTAGCTTTATGCAAGTACAAGTGCATTTTATTACCCATCCTTGGGTTATGGCTTATTGTGAGCACGTACCTGCATTGCCATGACTTTAGTCCAGTGGCTGTGGAACTTGTGTCATGCCAGTCAATCCTGCTGTAAAGCCTCGGCACCATACAATTTTTGCTCAATTTTTGGGTAGCTTGTATCCACCATTTGTTCGAACAAAGATATGTGGCACGCTTCTAAGAAGATCACTCTTTGATAGTGTCGGCTTGTAATCTAAGCATCGACCTGTTCATTGGGATTAAAACTGAGTGGAGCCAAATGGGTATTGAGGTAACATGGGACTTCCAGAATGAATTCCAATGTTTTATAGAATATAGCACTTAGGCAAAGGAAGCGATCAATGTTGCCGCACATTATTTGCTCATGCTGCTGAAGTGCTCGGATCATTGTGCCTTGGATATTGCATTGTACACCAGAGTATGGTTCGATCATTGGCCAATTAATGGTTCAATCTTCATCCAAAGTGTGTATGTTGGCTTCCCATTTTTTACATCGTGGAACTGCATAGAACTTGGGATGGGTTCAGAGACATGGAGGTGCACATAGGTACTCCTTCAAGAAGATTACATCAAAGATTTTGGGACGGTGCCAATCAGGTTGTGGATCCAACTTGCTTATCCAACCTTCACTAATTTGATGCTGACGAAGGTTGGTAGGAAAGTTGTCCAGGTTCCATCCACCTCGAGTTTTCATATCAGGATATTTGCTCCAAAATTCCTTGATGGGGTTACTGGGAAGTGGTATCTCATCAAAATCATACCCATCATTGGAACTTGGCATGGGAGTACGAATTGGATTATCAGGATCTTGATATTCAAAATCAAATACCAAGAATTGATAATGTTATTGGTCCTAATGAGATAGATATGACTCCATCTCAACTTTGGGTCCATATGGTTCTTGATATCACAAGTGACACTCAGCAGATGGAATGTGTACTAGCTTGATGTCAAGAATGCATTTCTCAATGGTTACCTAGACGAGGAAGTCTACATACAACAACCTATAGGTTATGTTGAACTAGAACAGGAGAATCAGGTTTGCCATCTCAAGAAAAGTCTCTACAGCTTAAAGCAAGCACCCAAAAGTTGGTACAGCAGAATCGACAAGTATTTGTCTAATCCAGGATACATGAAATCCAATGCAGATCATACTCTCTACTACAAAGTTCAAGGGCAAGGCATTACTATTGCACTTTTGTACATAGATGATCTGATTGTGACCGGAAGCAAGGATAGCTTCATCAAGAAATTGAAACAAGACTTATCTGTAGAGTTTGACATGAAAGATCTTGGACTTATGCACTATTTTCTTGGAATTGAGTTCTAGAGAGATTCAAACATCACCTTCATGAGTTCGCTGAAATATGTTGACAATCTCCTGAAGAAGTTTCATATGGTAGATTGCAAGATTGTAGCCACTCCCATGGAACAGAGTTTGAAACTTGCTAAATATTCAAAAAAGCCTACAATCAATGACAAGTACTACAGACAGCTCATTGGATCTCTTATATCTCTGACTATCACATGACCAGATATTTGTTATATAGTAAGTTCACTAGCACAGTTTATGGCAAATCCAAAACAGTTTCACTGGAATGCAGCCAAAAGAGTCTTGAGATACATCAAAGGTACAAGACAGTTTAGGATAGAATACAGAGGAAGTCATCCAAGGTTGCATGGATACTGTGATAGTGACTATGCCGAAGATCATGAGACCACGAGATCCACACATGGATATGCATTTTTCCTTGGTCAATGTGCTATATCATGGTTGCCAAACAAACAAGCAACTGTTTCTATGTCTTCAACTGAAGTAGAATATAGGGCACTCACTACGGGTGCATGTGAGGCTATATGGCTTAGACAACTATTGTTAGAAATAGATTACTTTTTTGAATCAAAGCCAACAACAATATACTGTGATAATCAATCGGCTCAAGCATTGCCCAAGAATCCAGTATATCACTCTAGGACAAAGCACATTGTTGTCAGAGAGCACTTCATCAGAGAAAGAGTGTTACTTGGTGACATCACACTCCAGCATTCTGACAACAAAGAGAATCTTCCAGACATCTTTACCAAACCACTCGGTAAAGAGCTTTTTGAGAAACACCGACAAGCTCTTGGTTCAGCGTAGAGGAAGGACATTCCCATTAAAGGGGTGTGATGGAATGTAATGTTCAGTCCTTCTTCCATTCCCTAGGATCACCATCTTAAGGAAAGGTGTTGAGAGACCATGCTCAACACCATGTTATTACATGTGCATAGCACTAACACATATAGAGTGCTATAAAGGAAAGGGTTAGATGACCTAACCCTAACCCTAGACGGGTTTGCATATATTCTACATTTTCAACTAAATCTAGTGTACATTTAGTCATTTGTGATGTGCTCAGCTCTTTCTTATGGCTTCCGTAGGAAGAGCAGGGTATTCTCAGTATGCAGCATTCTGAGGCTTTTTGTCACCTATAGATATATCGGGGTTGTCATTTGTAGTATACGTGTAGCTTAGGATCTCAAGTCATATTCCGGTGAGAGACGTAGGCTTAAGTGTGATAAGAAAACATAGTGCATGCATGTGTAAAAGGAACATGTATCATCATGGTTGAGGTAATGAAGGCTTTCACCTTCATTAATTGTAGGGTTTAGGAGGAGTTTAAGGGTTAGAAGGAGGTTCCAGAGTTTAGAAGGAAGTTCCAAGGTTTAGAGAGAGGTTCTAGAGCTTAGAAGAGGTTCTAGGGTTAGAAGGAGGTTCCAAGGTTTAGAAGGAGGTTCCAAAGTTTAGAAGGAGGTTCCAGAGTTTAGAAGAGGTTCCAAGGTTCAGGGCAAAGTACATGGTGGAGAACTCATCTCCCTCGTAGATCATGGAGGTTAAGGGTTGAGGAACTAAGGGTTTAAGGGGAGCATAGGAGTGAGAGAGGAAGAAGGTGTAAGAGCATGGGGGAAAGAAGAGAGAGGAGGAGGAGGAGGAGGAGGAGGGAGAGTCATTTTCTACTGATGGAAGCACAAGTAGTGTCGAAGGTGATGACGAGGCAGGGAGAGAATCTGGGAACATGGGGGAGAAATATGGAAGAGTGTTAGTTATGAAAGAGGGAGCAGAGGGGAGGGGGGGAAGAATTGGGCAAATGGTTTGAGCAGCTTGTTAATCCTTAAGGGTAGGATTAGCAAGGGAGGGGAATAAGCTAGGTGTGAGGGTCTCATAAGTTTGTGATTGTTGGGTTAGTTGAAAATGGTGAGAGGCATGAGCAAAGAGACGATGGAGGGAATAGATGTTAGGATGGAGCTAGGGGAAGGTTAAGAGGGTGGTAGCAGCAAGGGTAAGTGAGGTTATGAGGTTGGCAGAGAGAGTGGTTAGATATGGGAAGTAGGCCCTGTCATCTTCTGACACTTCTTTTTGCTGGTGCGATGGGATCATCCAGCTGCATGGGTGGGATGTCGGTTATGTCGTGTCTTGCAAATAATAGTGATGGCCTTTGTAGCAATGGCACAAATGCCTATGGTCATCGTGGTTGAGAGGATGTAGATGACTGCGAACTCTGGAGGGGGTCTCATGGTTGAGGTGATGGGCTCTTTCTACGCATCCTCTTTAGTGGCGGCATCTTTTTTGAACCTACATCCATGTGCATGTGGTGTACCATTGATCATTAGATTGGTTGGCATGCAGGTATGACCTTTCTGTGTGTTTGTGAGAGATCTTATTTTTATACATGCTTTTAGAGTGTGGAATGAAAGTGTGTGGCACAATTATTCATGCAATCATCTATGTGTCTACTTTAATAGCTCAAAGGCTTGGTCACACTCTTCTATCCATAAGAATTCCACTAATAATTTGTAAAGTGATCTAGCTATCATGGCATACCGCAATATAAATCTTCTATAATAGCCAACATGTCCCATAAAAACTTGTACACCTTTGGAATTTGTAGGAGGAGGCAATTCCATGATGATTTTGATTTTGTCCATGTTAGTTGCAATCCCATGTTGAGAGACAATGTGTCCCAAAACAACTCTGTGGGTGACCATGAATTGGCATTTTGTTGGATTTAGGGAGATGCCGTACTCCTTGCATTTGATGAGCATTGCTTCAAGACATTTGAAGTGGTCTTTTTTGTTTGAATGGATGCATAAATCATCCAAGAACACCTGTAAAAACTTATTCAAAAATGACTTGAAAGTTGTGAACATGACTCGTTGGAATGTGGCCGGGGCATTACAAAGGCCGAATGGCATGACTCTATATGTAAAAATACCCCATTTTGTAGCAAATGTTGTTTTTGATTGGTCTTTAGGAGCAATTTGTACTTGGTTATAGCCACTAAGGCCATCCAAGAAGCTATATATTTCTGAACTATTAAGGGTAGGGGATAGTGATCCCTAATTGTGGTGGCATTCACATTCTTTAAGTTTATGCATATTATGAGCTTCTTGTTGTGTTTAGGTACAATGACAATGGGTGAAACCCAATCAGTGTGCTCTATCTCTAGATGAATCCGGCATCTAGGAGTTTTTCTAGCTCATCATAAACCATGGTGTGCCATACTTAGGATTTGTGTGATAAGGTCCACATACCTTAGGGTGGGCACCTTCCCTTATAGGTATTGTGTGTATTGCCACGTCTGGTGAAATTCCTTTCATCACTTTGTATGACCATGCTAGGCAGTCATAGTATTCCATTAGGAGTGCTTTGAGTTTGGTTTCATCTTCTTATCGATGCTGTTTCCCAATGAAATCTAGTTTTTCTTCCTCCCCTTCAAGGGTGAGGTTTATTGTGCGTGTTTTTGTTGGTCCCTCATAGATTGGAGTTTCTCCAATGCTATCAGTTTCTTGAACTTCAGATTCTCTGAGTGGTCTTGGCATTGCTATTGGCACGATGATCGAAATTGCAAGCTCTACATCTTTGTGTCCAATACCTAGCCTAATTGTTTATCACATGGCTTCTTTTTAAGAAATAAAGAAAATTTCTTAAGGTTATAACCCAAGGTTGATGCTTGGGGTTGATATGTTTGGCTAGAGTTGGGAAAAAAATTTACTCTCCTTGCCCTTGAGTGTTATGTTCGTGAAAATTCATAGTAGTTTTTTTTTTTAAAAAACACGTACCTGCATATGTTTACTCGTTTCAGAGATGCTAGTCTCCCCAAAAGTGGTGCCAAATGTTGGCTCTTTCCTACGGCTTTCATAGGAAGAGCAGGGTATTCTCAGTATATAGGGTTCCAAGGCTTTTTGTCACCTACAAATATATCGGGGTTGTCGTTTGTAGTATACATGTAGCTTAGGACCTCGGGTCATATTCCAATGCGAGACATAGGCTTAAGTGTGGTAAGCAAACGTAGTGCATGCATGTGTAAAAGGAATGTGTATCATCATGGTTGAGGCAATGAAGGTTTTTACCTTCATCAAGGGTTGTAGGGTTTAGGAGGAGTTTAAGGGATAGAAGGAGGTTCCAGAGTTTAGAAGGAGGTTCTAGAGTTTAGAAGGAGGTTCCAAGGTTTAGAGAGAGGTTTCAGAGTTTAGAAGAGGTTCCAAGGTTAGAAGGAGGTTCCAAGGTTTAGAAGGAGGTTCCAAAGTTTAGAAGGAGGTTCCAAAGTTTAGAAGAGGTTCCAAGGTTCAAGGTGGAGTACATGGTGGAGAACTCGTCTCCCTCGTAGATCATGGAGGTTAAGGGTTGAGGAACTAAGGATTTAGGGGGAGCATAGGAGTGGGAGAGGAAGAAGGTGTAAGAGCATGGGGGAAAGAAGAGAGAGGAGGAGGAGGAGGAGGAGGAGGAGGAGGAGGGAGGAGGAGAAGGGAGGAGGAGGGAGGAGGAGGAGGAGAAGGGAGGAGGAGGAAGGAGGAGGAGAGGGAGAGGATGGGTTGCAAGGTTGGAGGAGAGGGGAGGAGGAGTTGCAAGGTTAGGACATGCTTTTGGATGTGGAGTGCAAGGAAGCATGGACATTTGAGACAATTGCTTGGAATACCAAAGTAGAACTCAACACAATGCCCCAAAGAGTGTGGGATTCATTCCATTAATGGGTATTTATACAAGTTGGAGAGCTTCTCTCTCTACATTCTCTCTCTACATGTAGAACCTGCATGTAGGAGCTGCAAGTTGCATGTAGAACTCGCATCATGTAGAACTCACATGTAGGAGTTGCATGTAGAACTCGCATGTAGGAGTTGCATGTAGAACTTGCATGTAGAACATGCAAGTTGGATTTCTAAGAGGGATTATTTCTAGCTTTATGCAAGTGCAAGCGGAGCTTTGCTGCTACTCTACACACTTATTCTGTTCTACCTAAGTCCATGTTGGCATAGAGAGACTAGATGTGCTCTCTAGCTGTGCCCTCTCTCCTCATCTCCACTCTTCTCCTCTCCCCTCTTCATATTTTGTCATACTACTCATATTCAAAGGTTGTCTTTTGGATTTTTGTATGTCCCTGCTTTCGTGTCTTTGTTCTATATTTCTATGCTGCACATTTGATAATGTGTCCTACTCATTATGACAAGAATGAAGAGGAAGTTTATAGGTGTGTAGATGATAGAAAGAATGTTTTTTGTGAGAATGGGAAGATGTATAGTGTGATGCTAGTCTTGATCTACATGTCACGAAAGTCTATTTTGAGATTGGGAAGATGTATACTGTGATGCTAGTCTTTAGCTACATGTCGCGAAAGTCTAAATTGCTTGACTTATGAGGTTATTCATCAAACATGTCTTATGATCTTGAGTTAATTTTTCTTAGGTAGGCATTTGGTTTTGTACATCACTGGCAATCACCTATGACTGGTGCAACCACTTTGTTTATTGCCTGTTGTAGACTCATCTTTGGACTCCTAGTTATTGCAATTCACAATTTATTGGTTGGCTGATGGAATGTTAAGAGAGCGTTGATGGTCAACTAGTTCTATATGCATCACCTTTGGTGCAAACTTGTGCTTGCCATGTCAAACCTCATGCTTGCTAAATACTAAAAGCCTCCTATGGACCCCTTCGTTTGGTTTTGGTAAAGGTCCATCTCTTTGGCTTAGCCCATTCTCAATCCCAATTTTCTAGTAGCATATTGCAATTGCATTTATTATCTCGTAGTTTACCTCCTAAAGGTCTTAGGTTGACTATGAGAGCTGAGTTCAGTCATAGTTAAGGATTTTGAATGGAATTGTGCATTAAGATTGGTATTCAAGGGGGTTCAATTCTTTTAATTCTGAAGATTCTAAAATTTGATGGAGAACTTTAAGTTTTGAACTAGTTTGAGCATGGTGACTCAAATCTAATCTTTTGTTGAGAATGTCGAAGATGAATCTTGGCATTCACAAAACATTCCCATTTATCCTATTAATGGCACACCATTTAGTCATGACTTTATTTCAATATATGATAGATGCATTACCTACAATAGTAAGGGTTTGCTAATTTTTAAGGATATCCTTGCCCATGGGCAATGTTTGTATGTACATGATGGGTGAAAATGATGAAGAAGATGGTTGTGATGGGGTAGTGAACTGAAATCATTTTGTGTAAATTCCTTGGAAATTTTAATTCCATTTTTTGATGTACATGAGGGGTGAAAATGATGAACACATTGTAGAATATGGTTATGATGGGGTAGTGAGCTGAATTCATTCTATGTAAAGTACGTGAAAATTTTAATTGCATTTGCTTTTATGAAATCATCGGACCCACATGTAGTCTAGATTTTTTCCTTTTTAAATTTTCCAAGTACTTTACACAGAGTGATTTCAGCTCACTACCCCATCACAACCATATTCTACAATGTGTTCATCATTCTCACCCCTCATGTACATCCAAAAATGGAATTAAAATTTCCAAGTACTTTACACAAAATAATTTCAGTTCCATCACAATCATATTCTACAATGTGTTCATCATTTTTACCCCTCATGTACATCCAAACATTGCCCATGGGCAAGGATACCCTTAAAACTTAGCAAGCCCTCACTATTGCAAGTTATGCATCTATCATATCTTGAAATACAGTCATGACTAAATGATGTGCACCATTAAAAGGATAAGTGAGAATGTTTTTTGAATTCCAAGAGACCTAAGTCACCATGATCAAACCAGTTCCAAAAACTTAAAGTTCTCTACCAAATTTCAGAATGTTCCAAATGAAAAGAACTAAATCCCCTTGAATCCCAATCTTAATGCACAACTCCATTAAAATTCCTTCACTATGACAAATTCAGCTCTCATTATCAACCTAAGGCCTTTAGGAGGAGGTAAACCATAGGATAATGAATGCAATTGCAATATGCAAGCAGAAAATTGGGATTGTGGGAGTGGGTCAAGCCAAAGAGATGGACCTTTACCAAGACCAAACAAAGGCGTCCCTCAAAGGCAAGCATTTTCTTTTACAAAATCATCAGGCCCACATGTAGTTTAGCTTTTTTTTTGAAGATATATTGCTCTTGGCCAATGTTTGAATGTACAAGAGGGTTGAAAATAAACATATTGTAGAAAATCATTGTGACAGTGTAATGGTGTCTTAATTAAGATCTGTGGAATTGATCCCCCCTCCTCCAACTTGTTGTGTATGCAATAGGTGTTTGTATAATGGCTACAACTCATACTGTGATGTCTCATTGCTCCTTTTTGCTTCTCCCATGTTGCTAATTTTGGTGGATGATGTGGCTACAGCAAGCCCCACTATGGCTACAACCTCATGCTACCTCTGCCTTACCTATTGTATCCTTCCTCGTTCTTTCTCTTGCTGCTACAGCAATCCTACTCTGCTCTCCTACGTGCCTATTTGAAGATATGATAGATGTATGCATAATGTGCAACACTAGTGGTGTGCTTATTTTTTAAGGATATTCTTGCCCATGGGCAATTTTTGGATGTACATCAATGGTGAAAATGACAAAGATATTGTAGAATATGATTGTCATGGAGTAGTCTATCAAAATCATTGTGCAGATTTGCATAAACTAATTGGGGATTGTCATTGTATTTGCCTTAATGAAATCATTGGACACACATGTAGTCAAGTTATTTCTTTAAAGATGTACTTGCTAATGCACAATGTTTGGATGAACATGAGGGTTAAAAATTGTGAACATATTGTAGAATATGATTGTGAAGGGGTAGTTAATTGAAATCATTATACTTGGGAATTTTCATTGCTTTAGCTTCTATGAAATGATGACTTGTACATATGGTCCATGTCAATGTAATACTTTTTACATATGCATATGTTCTTCCATGTCCCCTCATTTTATGTGTTTAAATTCCTTTTCTTATTTTGTCAGGTTGGCAATAAAGCAGCATTGGTGCACTTGTACATACCCATACTTTTCACATAATTCTATAATGGCGATTGCAAATTATTGGCTAGCTACATGGTAAATGCAAATTATTGGCTAGCTACTACTATGATTAGGATAGACAAGCAAATATCATATGTGTCTTGTCCCCTAATCATGTAGTCTGCCTCAATAGCTCATATACACTTTAGGAGGATTTTGAAATGATTTTAAGAGTTGTGTTGTGTTTTAGCAATAAGTGATTAAATGGTTATGAAGATAGCTCGAAGATAGTGAGAGCATGTATGGGATAATAGTTGTAAAATGTCATGTAGTTATATGTGCTCGAGTTTTAACACCTTTGTTGGTGCTTGCACATGATATTAGCAAGATAAGGGTTTGATATTGACCCTTGTAAGTACTATTAACTAGGAAATAATTCGAGACATGATGCTAGATGCAAGGCATGGTGATGCTCGAGGGCCATAGAGGAAAAGGGAACGTGAGGGAAGAAGCATTAACATATGTGGGGAAAAAGGATTAAGAGGGGTGGGAATGAAGAGAGGGACTATGCCACAAGGGGGAAGGGAGAGGGGGAAGAGGAGCATGTACATGATGGGACAAGGCATGTAGAGATGGAGACATCAAGGGAGGAGGGTCATGCTTTATTTGAAAGGAAAGGTGGGGGGGAAGAAATCAAAGTACTAGCTAGGTGGCTTTACAAGAATGAGCGTGCCCCATCAAGGAATAGCCCCCTCCTTTTATAGCCAAGAGAGGGGGTCTCTCCCAATAAATGCATCCTCCCACATGCATGGTGTGTGTGGAAGAGTGTTCCATGTGGGCTAGGTGGTTACACACTCTCAATTGTGTGCGACAACCCTTTGCCTCATTTTTCCACATACATCAACCCCCATATCCCAAGTCTAAGACACTCCCTTGGCCTCTTCCCAATTTTATAGTACGTTCAAACATCTAGGAGGACAAGTGGAGGGTTGGCACAAGGAATCTTGCCACCTCATCCTACTTTTCCATTATTTAACTTGCATTCTTGGACTTTCTACACCCCCCCCCACATGGGCCTATCCTACATGGACGGAATAATCCAATATAATATCCATCTCCACCTATTTTATATTACTTCTCCCATGGTCCTTGGGCCATATCTCACTAAATGCAGGTGTGGGACTGCCTAGGTGGAGGGGTGATGCATGGAGGACCCATGCCACCTTATCATTTTATATTATGACTACCATGGATTATGTACAACACACCTTATTGGTCCTCTTACATGGAAGGGTGGCACATGGTGATGCCGTGCCACCTCAACCCTGGGCCTTATGCACACCATATTTTATTATACTATTGCCACACATACAAGCATACACACATATTTATGCCTTTTGCTTTGGTCAAATTTATCCATAACAGTACATTACAAGTTTTTTACATTGTTCGCAAAATTCCTAGCAAAGTGGCCCTTTTTTATGAATCTTCAAACTCAAATTATGTTCAAGTTAAAGAGAAGAAGAAGATCAATCATAAGAAGAGGAGAAGAAAGCCTATAAGGAAGCCCTGGTACTATGAGACTGCTAGGTCATTAGGATTTTCAAAGTTTATGAGCACACACATGTACTTATACAATTAGAACCTTGATGTGCACATGGGTAAGTTTCATGGTCACATAGATTTGAGAAGCCTTATGATATCTAAGACATAGGTTCTTTGAGTTTTGTACCACTTTCATACTTTACGCTCTAGCAAGACCTTCTATTATATTTATGGATATAAGGTCATATTTCTGTCATATGGATTATCTTATAACATGAATCATTAGATGTACTGTAAGGTAAGTGAACACTCATATTATGTAACATTGATGTTTCATAGTATATGGATCTTCTCACTATGTTTTGTATGTGATTTCTTGCCAATTAAAAAAATGATAGTGTGCATAGTCTATGATTTAGATTTTCAAATTGAGCAATTGTAATTTGGAACGATTATAGGAGAGCATGGAGTGAAAGCTTTAGTATGCACTTGTAATTTCATAATTAACGTGTTATGTTGAAGGCACAATAGTGAATGTGGTTGTTTCAAATTCCAGCAATTGCTACAACAAGGACGAAGGAATTCTTCCTCATGACAATGATGCACTATCATCAAAGTTGCATTGTAGTAACTATAGACAAGTTATCCCATCAAGAGATACTTTCATGACATCGAAACTAGAGATGAGAAACAAATGAAAGAAGAAGCAAGAGAACTCCCCCAATACTTTGAATGTAGAATCCTTAAACCAATTGAGCGAAGAGGCTGAGTACTGCCCTAATGATAGGTCTCTGTTGATACATGAAATAGATCTGTCCATAAAAAATGGAATATTTGAGGGGAAAGTCCTCAACAAATATGGTACGTGGGCCCTACAAAGTGTTGCCTACCCAAAGAGTCTAAAATTTGATTTAACTAATAGGGAAGGAGGCAAATGCATTACCCTTGCCACCATAGGTGAGGTAGACTTTAATAAAACCTTAAATATGCATAAAGATGACCTACTTCCCAGTCTATAGTAGGAATACCTGCAATGACGGTGGAATGTCAGATTACACCTTAATTTTTAACCCTTCCACTAGGATTGAGCATTTCGAACCGTTCATAGTTGATCCAATATTTTTCCCAAAGACATCCATTTCAAAATACAAGGAAGAGTGCAAAGATCTCATTAAAAAAGGGTAGATGAATGACCTTCCTCTAGCTACAGTGGCAATTACAGACGTCAAGTTAGGAAGCTCAATGCGAAAATGGATGATCGTTGGTGATGGTGGTGAAGATGTAGATGACTTGATATCGGTATCATTTCATTGTCAAATGTTTCTACCAACAAGTTGTTATCATAGCTCTTCCATTATTAGATTATGAGACTATTACTTTTGTTTGCATTTCAACAGCTAACATTCTGGGGCAATTGCTGCTTGAAGTATGTGAAGATTGTGGAAAAATTCAAGACGGTTGGCTTTTGTCATTTTGTATTGAGAAATTGTGGGAAAAAAAAGAATATCCAACCCATTGCATTGAGCATGTTAAATTTAATGATCTTGGCACCAACCAAATTTGCATCAATCTCAATGAAATCGTGTCAGGTGTTTCATATTGTCTCATGTAATACTGAAAATTTTCAAAGAAAATCCTCTACTTAAAAATGGATGGTTTTTTTGCATTGCCTAATCTTCTTATAAGGAATGCAAGAGAAATTTTGTCTCTAAATCACATGTTCCACATGATATAGGTACAAAAAAATTTCATAGAAAAACTACTATCCTTTAATTGAATGGAATTATATTATACAAGAGTGAAGATCAATCTACAAGCCATACTAGACATTGTGAAATTGGAAATGGAACTCTAATTTTACAAAAGTCTTGAATTGAATTATTTGACACTTTACATATATAATTCAATGTGGGAGTACAATCATGTAAAGAGAGAAGTTTTAAGACCAAGAATCGAGCTCCTCAATCTAGTTACCAAGAAAAAGTGCTATTTCTTTATGGTATGGTTTCAAGAAAAAGCTACATACACTTTAACCATTGACATGAATTTCAACACTTTTTTCGATTGAAAGTACATTGAAAATTTTGTTTCAAAAGTTTGAGACGTGTTACAATTACTATCAATAAGAAAACATCAAAATTAACATTGCAAATATTGTTGGTATTGACATTGATAACTGATTTTTTGACAAAAATAGCAACAGTATATGGATGTATTTTTGACGGTTACATCATTTTTCAAGACAAAGAGACCAACTAATCATGGCACATAGATGAGATCAACATGCTAAGCCAAATTCCACCTAGAGTGTGATCTAGATGGGATAAATAGCCCGAAGGAGGTGACATAGCCAAGTTTGGGACTTTTTACTAATTGTTGTATCAAGTTTCCATAGTCTCTTAGACCTTTTTGTCTTTCGTAGAGTTTGACAAACTCTCTCAATATTTACATATACATATTGTTTATTTATTCATATATTTATATTTATATTTATACACACACACACACATATTTATCTATATTTCTATTTATCTATCTTTCTACCTACACACACACACACACGCACGCACGCACACACGTGCATGCAAAGAGAGAGAGAGAGAGAGAGAGAGAGAGAGAGAGAGAGAGAGAGAGAGAGAGAGATCCCATTTAAGCACTACCAAACATGGCTATAGGATACATTAGGACATGACACAAAAATGCTATGCCAAAAACCCAATTCAATATATAACTTGAAATTTTGCATTAATACTCATTAAGCGAAGTGCAATGAGTCATTGTTTGCTTGGGTGTAGCCATTTTTGGTGAGGTTCTGGGACGTTTCTATATATAGGTATCTTGCATGACCCATAACTTATGCATTGCTCAATGAAATTTGGCAAGTTTTGTCTTCAAGTTGTAGTACACATTCCAAGCTTGAACATGAGACCATAAAATTATGGAATAAGGATTTATAACGAGACCGTCAAAGAATTTCAAGTGCTATGTGGCATGTGAAGACTATAGGATATACCAATTTATTCAAAAACATCAAAATTTTTTATGTACATACATGCAACCAAGTAATCATTCAAAAGTACATTACATGAGCTTCTCCTTAACCCAATGGCACACCTAAAAGAGAACATTAGGCATGGATTAATGGGCCTCCAATGTTGTGCTAAAGTGATGCACACCCATTTGAGGGCACGCTCCATAACTTTTTTTTTAAATTTGTTGAAAACCAAAACGGATTTAAAATTTGGAATCCAAACTAGTGGGACTACTGCATGGTGGTATTAAAACATTGATAGTTTTTGGTATTGGTATCTAGATTCACCCTAAAATGGAAGAAGTTGAAAATGTGCAATTTGTGCATGTGCAAAGATCGTTTAATAAATCCAACACTATTTACAATTTTGGATTGATTCTTTTTCCATGTACTTGCTTGCTATATGGCTCATAAGCATGCCAAAGTTCATTGCATTCCATAATACACACCATCAAACCCGATAGCATGCCCTTTGGCCTATTTGTGTTTTGAAGAATTTGAGGCCACATGGCAGTTGTTTGGGATATCCAATTCTACTGATGTGCATCGCCAGAGGGAGAACCATCCACTGAAAATTTTGATACTCCCACAAATTTTGAATTTTCACACCTCCCACCCATCAAATCTTGGAAGATTAAGTAGTTGTAACCTACCCCTACCCTACAAATGCCCTCCCTACAACCCTGCATGCACCTTGACATGACCTTGCGCAGACTTTGGTTTGTCGTTGTCTTCTTTCGAGTAAGTTGTCTTCTATTCTTTGCTTCCCTCACATCAGCTAGCTTCTCTAGGTCTATTCTGGACTTGTTTCTTCATTTGTTGATGCTACCAAAAAATTTGTTACTTCATTTGCTGATGGCATTGAAGTGGAGTCACTTGCCTTCCCATTTCCCTTGGTTGTGGTGGATTCAACCCTCTTGTGATGACTGATTCCCTGGCTTAACTAAATCCCATAATTCTCCTTCATAAGCACAAATTTAATTTTCATCTACCAAGTATGAAAGCCTTGGCCATTACATTTGTCTATTTTAAAGGTAGCAATGAGAGGGTCTTACCTTTATGATTAGGTAGTTTATGCTCTCTTACAAATGGCTATAAATCTCAACCATACAAGTGCATATTGCAAGCAATGACATAAGAGAATCCTAATCTTTTTGCATTAGAATAATAATATGGATTTTTCTTCACAAGCTTTGTCACTTTTCTATTGACATATCTAGGTGCTTCTTTCTTCTTTTTGGCTTTTTCTTTCACATTTGAAGCATTAGAAGAGAAACAAGAGCTCGGCATTTTTTATCAAGCATCCAAACACCAAAATTGTCCAAAATTATAGTGTCAAAACAGAGAAAAGTGAAGACCTCAATTCAAACACCCTGAAGCAAATTTGAGAGGGGTTTTAAAGCCAAAGTGAAGCTTGTATACCAACCCAAGGCCAATAGCAAGGACAGGCACAAAATGGCAGAATGTCACCTAGGAGAGCTTAAGCAATCCTGACTAGTTTTTCAATCATTTATCCTCATCCACTAGAGCATTCATGCTCAAAAGCCATCAACATCTTCTTGAAAGGGTCTTCCAATAGCAGCTAGGAGTGATGGGTGAAATTTGTCTCTAGCAAAGAGAATTTAACATGAGGTCATCGGGTAGAGTACGTGTCGACATGGGTAGCAAAGAGGATATTTCTCTAAGCCTAAAGTGCATGCTATCAAGGGAAAACTACAACTAAAAGGGCTCAGGAAATGGTATGGATATGAGGGACAACAAGATTAAGCAAAAATC
Source organism: Dipteris shenzhenensis (assembly GCF_047967505.1). NCBI lineage: Eukaryota > Viridiplantae > Streptophyta > Polypodiopsida > Gleicheniales > Dipteridaceae > Dipteris > Dipteris shenzhenensis. The sequence continues at coordinate 47,915,268 of NC_141605.1, read as the reverse complement.
GGGGTAGAAGAGGGAAGAAATATGAAGGAGAGAGATGGGAAGAAGATGGCAACAAATACTTTTGTAATGTTATGTAGTCATCTGTTATGTGTGTTCATTTTGTCTTTTATTTTGTTGCTATTATTTGTGAACTTAAGTTTTCTTTTGTTATGGTTGTTGTTGTAATGTTGTCATGCTATTCGATTCCTTGATGGGTAGTCATTGTTTTGGTTGTTGGGCTCATCTTTGCACAATGTCATCATGTTTCTTTTTCTCTTTTTTTATGTCTGAGCTTTTACATTTGGTAGTCTGGACACGCATTTATGCTATTAAGTATTTCTAATTTAAGATGTGCATTACATTAGCCATGGAAATGGATGCATTTTTTTCAATAATGTTTTCCAATGTAATGACCATGTATTTTGTCCAATGAGTATTCTTTCTTTCTAGAGTTTTGGTTTTACATGGAAAGGTTGACATTTTGGGGTATTTTATGAGAACCTACATTTTTTGGGGTTCTTCTGCAAGTGTTATAGTTTCTAAAGTTGTCATTGTCAATTCACCATAGAAATGATGTGTTTCAAATTTGAAGCCAAACATGTGGAATAAAACATATTGTAAGAACAAATCCTTTGCATAGTAACACGAATTGTTATAGAATAATGTGCCTAAGGAGTCCTTAATACTTGTGAATCATGGGTAAAGTTGTTGAAAGAGTACTGATTCAACGATTTTTTGTCCCCATTCCTCTTGTTGGAAGAGAGGCGCTTCTAGGAGTTTTGTACATTGCAAGTAAACCATTTTTCTAAATGCTTTTGGTATGATATGAAATTGCAACGTAGAAGATACACACATAAATATGCACCTCTTTTGTGGATATAGTTTAAAGAAGTCTATATCCATGCATGCTTTTGTGGTTTGGCATTTGCTTCCCATTTCCATGAGCTAAGTTTGTAGATATGCATGAATTTGTAAAGCCTGATGGAAGATTATGCTTTCGGAATGAAGAGATTGTGTTGTAAAATTATGTGCATGTTCTTTGATCATTGGAATTGGATTTGTGATTTTGAAGTCTTGAGTGCAGACAATGTGGCACAGGGGTTCGAAACTGTAACAACAGGTAGCTTGCTTTAGGGGGAACTATATGTGTTGGAGTAGTTTTGATTTAATGAAGTAGGGGCTTGTACGATGTTCAAAGTAAGAAGTCTAGTTTGCCTCATAGACTGCCTATACATTGTGTAAGAAACTTAAAGAGTTGTAGTGAAGTGAATGTCATCTTAAGTTTATCCTTGTTTTTGGGTGGTTGGAGTAGTTTTTTTGAGTGCACAATGTGAGCTCGAATTTCTAATGTGGATTTGTGCCACATAATATATTCACAAAGAGTTTGTAGGCCCTTTTTGACTCATAATCTCTCTAAATGATCTTCGGAGTAGTCTGCAGGCAAGGATGGAAAGCAAAGCTCATCAGTGTAGCCAATATCATCCTTAGATATGGTCATGAAACCCTCACCGTGAGTATCCATGGGCAAGGGAGGATACGATGTATTGAGGTAAGGCCTTGAAATGGAATTAAGTTGTGCTAAACCATTTATTATCAGGCCCTTTTTGACTCATAATCTCTCTAAATGATCTTCGGAGTAGTCTGCAGGCAGGGATGGAAAGCAAAGCTCATTAGTGTAGTCAATATCATCCTTAGATATGGTCATGAAACCCTCACCGTGAGTATCCATGGGCAAGGGAGGATACGAGGTATTGAGGTAAGGCCTTGAAATGGAATTAAGTTGTGCAAGAGATATAAAAATGGATAGAAATTTGCAAGCACTAGACTAGTGAAAGAAAGAACCTCCAAGTGAGATAAGATGGTTGTGTAGCATTGCCATGTTTGTGCTTGTTGACTACTTCTTGTTGTAGACATATAGTGGCCTCGATGTTGGTCTTACTATGCTTGTACATGTTGTTGTTTGGTTGTGCTATACATTAGTAGAGTCACCTTCTTTGATAGTTTGAAAAGGAGTCGGACCTATTGTAGAGTGCTTGTTTACAATTGTTTGTTGCCTTTTTGTATGCTTGCTGTTTTGTGTTACATTTTAGTTGTGTTATGGGATAGGTAGACTTTGTGAGCTTTAAACATAGCATTGAACATAGCTTTAAACATAGCTTGGAACTTTGCAAGAGACTTTAGCGATTGTTGTTGAGAGTTGTGGTGCCATGAGCACATAATTAGAGGCTAAGGTATGGTATAGGAAAGAATTAAAGCAGCCACCCTAGGATGTGGACTACATGATGTGGAGATGTGGATCAAGGATATCCATAAGGAGAGATGTGGATTAGAGGATCACACAAGTGTTGACTATTCTAAGGGCACTCTCTATATAAGAGGCCTATCATGTATTGTTGAGTACAAGAAGAAATGCACATTCACTCAAGATTCTATTTATGAGTCCAAGCTAATCTATCTGGGAACCTAATTGACTTGAGGTACATGTCATGAGCACTCTCTTCATCATGTTTCCACATAGGTTCCATCCACCTTAGAGCATTCCATAGATCTTAAGGCATGCATGTTTTCTCATGGTATCAGAGCTTAGGTCTAGTCTCCTAGATTAGTTACAGGCTTGCCTTAGAAGCACATGTTTTCTCCTAGGTTAGTTGTAGTTTTAGATTGAGAGAATTTCATCCACTTTAAGTAAGAAATTTCGTCCATTTGAGAGATGATTTCTTTGCATTTCTTTTAGAATTTCCATCCATACATTTCATGAGAGATTTGTGTGTGTGTGTGTGTGTGTGTGAGAGAGAGCTTAATGCTCTTAGTGGAGAAAATCTAGTAGTAGTGCCTTCCTCCAAAGGTTTCATGCAAGAGCCGGCTCTCAAATGACAGCCAAAGCTTCATCAACACACAACCTCTCCATCCACGGAGTGCATCCAACAAAAAGCAACGAGCTGTAGCAACAAACTGCAATAGCAACGAACTATTTATCATAGTATGTGTACAACAGCAAATGAACTACAGCCTCCGCATCCTTCAAGTACCTCGCCTCTAGCCCACGCCTCCAGCCCACAAGCCAACGCGACTCCTCTAATAGCCCAAGGTCCTTCAACGCATGCTCTAGCTGCCAATAGCAGAGCTTATGCTACACAAGCATTGCGATTGCACCTCTTCTTCGTCAACGTCCGTCTATAGTAGTACCACCTCCAGGGCTTCCCGAGACAAGTAACTCAAGACACTCCATAATGCCCACGATGGCTCTCTCAACAATTATGTAGCTCCAACATCCACAACAACAAATGCAACAAGCTTTCACCTTCCCACTCATGAGCAACGGCTCCCGACACTCAACCTCGATGGAATCACACAATAGATGACTTTTGCTACCGAGTCGACAACTGGCCTCCAAAAAAATGACCCTCCATCACTGACTTCAACCTGGCTAAGTAGCTTCATCAACCATGAATAAAGGCGAATGACTCCAAGACATAGCAGTGCCATCAAGCAATTGGAGGCTTTAGCAGTGGCAAAGATCACTCTCCACATGCATTAGCAGTTCAATGCAGCAGTCTACACTATCATCGGCTCGATAGCCAAAACGGCAGCAATAGCCTCAACGAGCCAATGCTCAGACAGCCATCTCCATCCAACTTTGCCTAGCACCTAAGCTCTCCAACGACCTGACTGCACACAGTCTCTGCTTTAACCCGTAAGAGCTGCTCCATGAAATGCCAATGCCTTGTAATAACTGGCTCTCCAAACAACACAGCAAGCTCTTGGCCGCAACGATTTCCTAAGGCAATTGTTCCCTGAGACCATCTATTAGCAACTCCTTACTATTGAAAGCTAGCTAGGCTGAGACCACGCTAAGCCCAGGAAGCTCATGCCTTGCATCTATTGTGCTCCAGCTAGCCATATGCCTCTCTGAATAGCAATTCCAAATCCCACCTGCTCACCTTCTAGTTCAACGATGGGTAGCCCCTCCATCTCTAAACGACAGCAGCAGGCTCTCGGATCGCTACCTCCAACGAAGGTTTATGCAAAACACTCTAGCACAGATGTGCCATCGACGTTTCTCCTCTGTCACAACATCCTCATCCTTCTCCAAGGTTCACAAGAAAAATGACACGTGGCAGATAGGAGATTAACCCATAAGGTTAGATTAGTTAACTACACTTGGGTTAGGTTACAAAGTGACACGTGGTAGATAGCTTAGGTTAACATTTTTCTTGGGTTAACTGAAGTCCAGGGGACGTATTGACATGTAAAATCCACACTGGACCACCTTAAGTAGCAATGCATGTGCTAAGGGGAGGTGATGGAATGGAACTCACATCTGACCACCTTACAGTAGCCAAAGGATCATGGCACCAAGGGGAGGTGTTGAGAGTTGTGGTGCCATGAGCACATAATTAGAGGCTAAGGTATGGTATAGGAAAGAATTAAAGTAGCCACCCTAGGATGTGGACTACATGATGTGGAGATATGGATCAAGGATATCCACAAGGAGAGATGTGGATTAGAGGATCCCACAAGTGTTGACTATTCTTATCATGTATTGTTGAGTACAAGAAGTAATGCACATTCACTCAAGATTCTGTTTATGAGTCCAAGCTAGTCTATCTTGGAACCTAATTGACTTGAGGTACACGTCATGAGCACTCTCTTCATCAAGTTTCCACATAGGTTCCATCCACCTTAGAGCACTCCATAGATCCTGAGGCACACATGTTTTCTCAACTGTGTCAATGTTCCTTATAAAAAAGATGCCATCTATGTCTACCACTCTAAGTTGCCATATAAAACTCTTTGTCTATCGTAGGAATGTTTGGGGTATGAGTTGTGAGCAGATGAAGCTCTTAGACAAGGGGCAAATAGGGGAAATAAAGGTGAGACAGTAGGCTTTCAATTGACCACCTTGTATTTAGGAAGTACACGACAGAGCTACAAAGAAAGAAGGGAGAGAGTGGTGTATCTATAGATTCACACGAAAAGCTAGCAGATGTATAGATTGTGACATGGTGATGGTGGTTTTTGGAAGGACATATGTGCAATTTGATACCACATGCTCGGATGTGGGAAGGTACGGAGACTTAAATCCTATCAAGAGTAGTTTTGAAGACATGGCGCAAGAGAGAGCATTGAGATGAAGTACATGCAAAGCTGATGATCTAGGGGGTAATCCTTCCATTAGATAATTTAGCCATACATAGGTAGTTGTAAAAGATTATAGGCTTAACCACTCACATACACATGTCAAAATCATATGCACTCCATCTTGCTCGTCCAATCACATTCTCTTTTTATCAATGCCATCCAATAGAATATAACTTACTGTTCTTATGATCTCATCTCTTCCTATAGTCACATGCTCATGTGCTTCTTGGCCTCTTCTTGGCACACATATTTCAATGAAGAGTCCCAAGGGACCAAGAAAAGATGGCCCTCTAATGAGAATTAGAATAAAGGATTAAGATAAGGATCATATTTCGAATGCTTGGAACCAAGATGCAATCGACTTGAATGTCCAATAATCAATTTCCCTAATGGAACAATGACAAAAAGGGAGTGGCTAAAAAAGGCAAAGAAGATAGATTTAGGAATTGAACTAAGATTGTGTGTGAATCTCACCAAGTTTGTCCCGCATACTATTTTGCTCATTATGGGAGATAGTGACACTATTTCTTACTTCAAAACTCAAGGCTTTTTACATAGTATATTTGTATACCTACGTTTGAGTGTATGTAGAATGGCTACATGTTACATATTAGTTTTAGGTGGTTTTGGAACCTACTTGGGCTTCTTGAGGCTTACTTGCAGTCTTAGACTTGATTATAACGGTAGCGTGTGGCCTCATTATAAAAAACTTATTTAATTTCATTCAAATGTATTATTTGTACTATTCATATTGCAACATGTATTATGTATTTTAAATTTCTCATTGTGCTTTCTCCATTTGCCTTGTGGGATGCTGTTGCTTCTTTCAAACTTTACTATTGATACAAGTACTTGTTAAGTACAAATGTAGTATTCACTTTCATATGACTTTGCAACTATAAAACTAGATCCTAAGAATTAATTTTTTTGCTATTGTAAGTATTAAATTAATGTTATATACAAAAGATTGATATATTAGAACTTCAACAAAGGAGAGACTTCTTGACTTTCATAAAATCCTTGTTTGTATTAGAAATAATATGACATTTACAATTACAAAAGGAGAGCCTCGAGCATTTGGTCTAATCAAATACATAATGTTTGAAAGTCTCTTCACCTACATTGATGCCCTTTTTACGCAGCCACAATATAGTTTTCATTATTCAGGGTTGCATCATGGTCATCTTTCTTCCATGAGGGTATCTTTGGAGCATATTCCTAGTATGCAATCATTTAATCTATGCAAAATGTTGCGCTATTTATGTATCCTACCATGTTACCACTTTTCGCATCACCTACAATCACCTCAAGTCTGCCTCTGGTTCCACATTTCTCTCCTCACACAATGCATGCTTATTTATTAGTTTATTTCATACTATTAGTTTCATCCATTCATTGTATCTGTATTGCGTGCCACTATAACGAGGGAAAATAATTGCTTCATTTTGAACCATAGAGTGTGCATGTAAATGAGGAACAAGTTTCTTGTGGAATACACAAAGATTCATATGCTCAGACAATAACTCAAGACAATCATAGGCATATGGATCTCTCATTGCAATCAATTAGAGTTGTACCGATCATTCAAAAGGAGGTAGTGAGAAGATATGTTGATGTAAGGCTTGACTTTTTCTTGATATCTTTCGATGATCTTACTTTTACATGTTTAGTATTTAAATTTTCTTTTATATCGATAAATACTTTTGTGTATATTTTATTGTATTTGCAGGCTCAATATGAATGTAATATCAGTAATGAAAAATGCTAGAAAACTAAAGTCTCAAAAGCATTCAGACTGAACAAACAGGCTATATGTGAAATTTTTAAAAATTCTATTAAAAACTTGTTTACTTTAACATTGATTTTGTTGAGTTTTTATTAATGTGTTGTTTGTTATGAGTTGATGCTAGGCTTATAGTGTTTACTTACGGGATGGAGATGATGTACAAAAATTAACATGGCTATCAGATGATGTATGGGAAAGAATAAAGACACTGGTAAATTCAAAGGAATTCAAGGTACACACACACACACACACACACACACACACACACACATACACACACACACACTTTATTGAATATCAATTTGATATATTTCATGTTTTTTATTGTGTAGGATCCTAATCCAAATGATAATGGGGATAATAACAGACTGGTTGTACCTACTAAAAAGACTACTTGTGGCAAAAAAAATTTTGCAATCGGTGATTTAGACCAAGTGATACATGAGAAGACTACTGAGTTGCAAAGAAAGCTTCATGAAAAGGATAAGGCTATAGATGTCTTGCAAGAACAACTTAATGATTTGAGGAAAAGCATTTCTGCTCTACCTTTGGTGAATTTCATGCCTACTTCATGATAATTTTCACAAAAAATATGATTCATGCTCACACAGACACACACACACACACACATGCGCACGTACGTGTATTGTAGATATTGTTTTGAAAAGGTTTATGAATCTTTGAGTAGAGTAAAAAGCATTTACATAAAGCATTATTATCATATTTACTTTATTTTAGAAAGGTTCATCAATCAACAATTGGAGTAAAAAAGACAGCAGCACAAACAAATGACATACGTATTTTCCAAGTAAGTTAAATTTATTTATTTTTCTTAATTAGTATGGCAATGACCATAACATGTTTGGATATTTTCATAAAGATATTTTTAACAAATATTCTAGTAATGATCTCTTGAATGTATCTTTGTAGGTTGATGCTTTTCAAAGGGAACAACGAGTAAAGATCTTACATAAGGACTCAAAAGACATAGTTGGAATACAGACAATAATTAGTTTGGATCCTTCATTTAGAGTTCATACTATACCAATAGGAGTTGGTTATGTAGCAGTACGAGTTGATGATGCAATCATTAAGGATGCTTGTATATTTAAAGCAAATGATGAGATTCAAACATTGGGTCAAGCCATAGGCTTGAATATTGCTTGGAAAACTCTTCATGTAATGTCTTTATAATTTTATATTTTATTTTGTTATGTAAAAATGATAATATTTATTTCTCAATCAACTATCGAATAATATTTGTTATCAAGTAAAATGTGTGTGTTATAAAAAGTAAAAGTTATTCCTTAGAATTTTAGATGACTTCTTCACACTATGTACTATGAGTACTGATGTACTTAAGACTTTTGATTAATCTTTCACACTTAGACAATAAATTTCATTCATGGATACCAAGTATCAAATGTAAAATTTTAGTCATTTAAGATTCCAATGTCATGTAACTTTTTGGCCCATTTTAAAAGCTAGTAGAAGTTAAATTTTTTTTTGCCCATTTTGAATGCTATTGTTTATAAAATAAGAAATGG